>NW_012115389.1:3185278-3196271 GCF_000951035.1 Colobus angolensis palliatus
TTCCCAAAGTGCTGGGATTATAGGCATGAACCACCATGCCCAGCCAGCATCAATATATTTTTTTAATTCTCCAGGTGATTCTCATGTGCAAGGAGAATTGAAAAGCACTAGGTTGGATTCATCTTTTTTTACCATTTCTATCCATCTGTTCCATGCAACACCATGCATATGCCTCACACACCTATAAATCAAACGAAACCATGACAGCCAATTGCTCAGGCCACCATGTGTGTACACTTGCTTCCTGCTTCTTTCATTACATTTGTTTAACATTTTTTTATTAATTTTTTTACAGATTTAACATGTTTAACAGTACCACCTGAGAGGATGTGTGAGTTTTCATGAGTAAAGAAGAATAATCCCTGAGAAGCAGTTTCAGCATTTGAGAAAATAAATCTGAAACAATACAGTCTTCCAAATTTATACCAAACCCTCCTCCCTTTGCAAACTCTACTTCCCAGGGCGACTCTATTATTGACAATGTGGGCAAAGGTGTAAACAGGAAAAAAAAAAAAAAAAAAAAACCATGTTCATTTCAAGCCACCAAGAAGCACAGGCCAAAGGAAAAATAAAATCAATCAACCTTTGCCAAGTGGAAAAGAACAAACCAGTGGGGACCGGAGTCCTATAGTCAGTTTTTTAAAGAGTATTATGAACAATAGGGAACAAATGCTGTGTAATCACTCAAAAGATTTACAAACAATGTGACAGAACAATGCAAACTGAGTGAATACTATTGGGTGGATGTTTACTCCTCCAAGAAAAACCAGACACCCTGAGCTTCATTAATAAAAGGCTCTGTGTGCGTATTAATTCACAGTGATCCTCTCACCCAGAGAACCATGGGCCTGTCAGTAACATTCTCTCTTCTTGCCTTAAAAATCATTTGGAGATATTGTCATCAAGCACGTTAATTTCCATTTTACAGAAAGGGAAATAAAGGCAGGAAGAGGGAAATTAATGTGATCAACAAAGTGGCGGTCAAGCTGCCCTAGGCATAGCTAAGAGTAGAAACCAGTTGTTCCTGGTGTCATCTCTAACCACAAATTTTCTATCCACTTTCTCAAGAAAATCCGAGACTTAGTTTGACGTTCTAAAGCCTAACTCAAATTTTTCTTCTTGCTCAGCTTGGTACCTGTAGTTGCAGCTACTGGAGAGGCTGAAGCAGGAAGATTCCTTCAGTTCCAGGGTTCGAGATCAGCCTGGGCAACATAGTGAGACCCCCCATCTTTATAGATATATATGTATAAAGAACAAATTTTTCTTCTTTTCCAAAAACTCTTTTGGGTATTCTCCCTTTGATTTCTTTCTCCATACTCTGTCTCCATCTCCAAATTGCCTTACACAGTTTGAACATGTTATAATTAACTCTAAGGGACCATCCAAACACAGCTTTTTCTTCTGCTAGGATTTTGGTGAATATATGTGTCTTGAGATAAGCAGCCATCTGCTAGGACTTGTTGATGTTCTTTATCAGACAGCAGTTTCTCTGGTGAGGCAGCTTCCACGAGTGGGAAGGGGTAGATGAAGAGAGGGTGCAGATAAGGGATCTCCAGGATGCCTTCCCACAAGGGGTGCTAAATGCAGCGAGCAAGGGTGCCAAGTCTGGCGAAGGACAGCTGCCCATGTGTTGGGTCTGCTAATTAGCACCATTTGAAAATAATTTTGACAAGACCACACAGGGAGAGCATGATGTTTCAAGTGTAGCTGGCCATTAAATAAACAGGAGCATTGAACTATATTTCCTTGGTGATTGTGAAAAATCTCCCAAAAGATGGACAGAGGCTGCTGAGGACCTTAGTCCTTTGCAGGAACCAGAAGAAAAAGCCCAGGCAACCTTCACTACCACACCCTGATTGCTACCAAATTGTTGAGTGTTCTCCATTCATTTCAGTATTTTTCATAAAATAGGAACTTTCATTATTAATATCTCAGCTCAGGAGAGAGAGAGAGCTGGTGTCTCTCACATCCCTGTCCCTTCATAGCCACTGCCCTTGGAAGACCAAACAGGACCAAGTATGGACCTGGCTCACCGAGTTGGGAAGGTACTGGAAGGAGCATTAGTGAAGCAGGCTGGCCTCCTTCGGGCACTTCCTGTCTGCCCTCCCAATCTGGCCTCCTTGTGTCCCCTGCACCTTTGCTCTTTGACTTACACCAGTTCTGTGTCCTACTTCCATTCTGGCTTCCTCTGCAGTGTGATCTTTATGGTGTTTCTAACTCTCTTGCTTTCCTCCCTTCTCAGATGCAGTCCAAACCTTGACTCTACCTCGTAACTCATTACCACCTCCACCTGTGCTTTGGAATCTACAGGCAGGTGCTGGCCTGCCCTTCTGGAGACCACAGCCAGCTCTCTGCTGCCCCCAGCTGGTCCATAGCAGAACCTGCAGACGATAACCTGGCAAACTGGTCCTTAAATCTATCGCGGCTTCACCAGTTTCCGGCATCAACTCGAATTTTGCTAATTTTATTTCACCATAGCCTGGCTTGACTTACATTAACAATGTTTAATGTTTAATGACCAAATTATGCTAACAAGTAAATGATCAAACTTAGGGGAAGCACTTTATTTTCTAAGGTAAGTGCAAACAGTGGTAGTACTGTGATCATTCTGAAAAATCTAGCCTAAAATGATGGCTTTTTTTTTTTCTAATCACTAGAACACACTAAGTAAGTGTACAGTTATTCCAAAAAGCGACCACTTTTGTAACACTGATTTTTTTTTTTCATTTCAGTTCAAATTTCCTATAATAGTAGTAACAGACGGTGGGGAGGAGGGGAAGAAGGAGGAAGAGGAAGAGGAGGAAAAGGAGATGACTCAGCTATAGTTCCCCTAACCCTCTTGGTTTGTGAAGCAGCTCAGAAACTTATTAGAATAAATTCCAGCATCCGAGACCACTGAGCTAACCATCCAACCACTCACACCCAAAGAAATAGTAGGAACATAAGTTTGGACCTGATTCCTGCTCAGCTCTCTACCACAAGCCTCTGGCTAGACTCAGGTACACAGCAGACCCTCAGTGAGTACTTAGGGAATAGATCAATGAATACTCATGTAATTAGTAGTGTTTTCTAAACCATACATTCATTCAGTGCACTATAAACACTTGTTATTTTATACAGTCTGGCAATATAACAGCACTTGCTTCTAATATGCAGATACTCAATAGTACAAGTGTTGTTCTCTCTCCTGCTTAGTTATTTCTATTAATAACTTCAACTCCATATTATACATTTAAAAGTAACCTAGGAGTGAGAAAAACATCTGTTTTCATAAACCATCAAAGAATTCCAGTGCTATGATTAAAAAAGAAAAGGTCTGAAAATACATGTCTACATTTTTTCACCTTTTGAAAACAAAGCATTTCTTTGAGTTTGGTGGTCTTAGGCAGAATGGAACTGCAATGTAGGCTCAGTGGAAAATGATGCAATTTCCTTGCAAATCGAAACCACAATGAAATACCATCTCACACCAGTTAGAATGGCGATCACTAAAAAGTCAGGAAACAACAGATGCTGGAGAGGATGTGGAGAAATAGAAACACTTTTATACTGTTGGTGGCAGTGTAAATTAGTTCAACCATTGTGGAAGACTCTGTGACAATTCCTCAAAGATCTAGAACCAGAAACACCATTTGACCCAGCAATCCCAATACTGGGTATATACTCAAAGGATTATAAATTATTCTACTATAAAGACACATGCACATGTATGTTTACTGCAGCACTATTTACAATGGCAAAGACTTGGAACCAACCCAAATACCCATCAATGATAGACTCGATAAAGAAAATGTGGCACATATACACCATGGAGTACTATGCAACCATAAAAAGGAATGAGTTCATATCATTTGCAGGGACATGAATGAAGCTGGAAACCATCATTCTCAGCAAACTAACACAGGAACAGAAAACCAACCACCACATGTTCTCACTCATAAATGGGAGTTGAACAATGAGAACACATGGACACAGGGAGGGGAACATCACACACTGGGGCCTGTTAGGGGGTGGGGGATAAGGGGAGGGAGAGCATTAGGACAAATACCTAATGCATGCAAGACTCAAAACCTAGATGACAGGTTGTTGGGTGCAGCAAACCACCATGGCACATGTACACCTATGTAACAAACCTGCACATTCTGCACATGTATCCCAGAACTTAAAGTAAAATTTAAAAAAAAAAAAAAGAAAGTGATACAATTTCTTTTATAATGGAGAAAAATCACTTGGTTGTAAAGTCCAAATTAAGCGCAATGTGGATAGATGTGTAAATACACACAAAATGGCAAAAAGTGATATGGAATGTCCTTTTATTTAATGACAAGCTCTCTCTCTATCACCCAACCTGGAGTACAATGCCATAATCATGGCTCACTGCAACCTCAATTTCCTGGGCTCAAGTGATCCTCCCACCTCAGCCTCCCAAGTAGCTGGCAATACATTTGCACACTACCACATCCAGTAGTTTTTTAATTTGTTGTTGAGTTAGGGTCTCACTATGTTGCCCAAGCTGGTCTCAAACTTCTGGCCTCAAGTGGTTCTCCCACCTCGGCCTCCCAAAGTGCTGGAATTACAGGCATGAGCCACCATTCCTGGCTTCATTTGGAATTTTTTATAGATTATATTGATAAACTCAAGATTGAGGTCTACACTCTTAGAAAGATAAAACCCAAAGACCCAGGACTACATGATGAGAGCAAAATTGTCCATGCTGCTTTGAAAAAGAGTCACATTAATACCAAGGCATTTTGATTAGTTGTGGAAAAACTGATCAAACAAGATAGAGATATTATATAATACGAATGGTACACTCTTATAAAGAAGATACAATAATTAATAAAGTGAAGGGTCCAAACATGAAAGCAGCCAAATATATAAAGCAAAAACTATTTAGAAGTCCAAGAACTTGATTTAAATTTAATTATAGTGGGAGACATCAACATATTCCTTTTAGAAGTGAATCAATATTATATTCATTTATCTACATTTGCTGATCATATAGTGATCCTTGTGTCTTTCAGTTAGAGAATTTTTTCATCTATCAATCAACCATTTACAAAATTTGATCATGAAGCTGGGCACGGTGGCTCATGCCTGTAATCCCAGCACTTTGGGAGGCTGAGGCAGGCGGATCATGAGGTCAGGAGATCGAGACCATCCTGGCTAACATGGTGAAACCCCATCTCTACTAAAAATACAAAAAAAATGGCCAGGCGTAGTGGCTCACACCTGTTATCCCAGCACTTTGGGAGGCCGAGGCAGGCAAATCACCTGAGGTCAAGAGTTTGAGACCAGCTTGGCCAACATGGTGAAACCCAGACTCTGCTAACAACACAAAAATTAGCTGGGCATGGTGGCGTGTGCCTGTAATCCTAGCTACCCAGGAGTCTGAGGCAGGAGAATCGCTGGAACCTGGAAGTCAGAGGCTGCAGTGAGCCAAGATGGTGCCACTGCACTCTAGCCTGGGCAACAGAGCAAGACTCTGTCTCAAAAAAATAAATAAATAAATACAAATACAAAAAAATTAGCCTGGCGTGGTGGTGCATGCCTATAGTCCTCTCTCTTTTTTTTAATTGACAAATAAAAACTGCATCTATTTTTGGGTACAATGTGGCATTTTGATACACACATACAATGTGCAATGAGTAAATCAAGCTAATTAACATATCTACCACCTCACATACTTATCGTTTTTCTGTGGTAAGAACTTTGAAGTTGTCCAGGTGCCGTGGCTCACGCCTGCAATCCCAGTGCTTTGGGAGGCCAAGGTGGGAGGATCGCTTGAGCCCAGGAGTCTGAGACCAGCCTGGGCAACATAGGGAGAACCTGTCTTTATTTATAAAAATTAAAATAATTTTTGTTTTTGAGAGTCTCACTCTGTCACCCAGGCTGGAGTGCAGTGCCACAATCTAGGCTCACAGCAACCTCCACCTCCTGGGTTCAAGCAATTCTCCTGTCTCAGCCTCCCATGTAGCTGGGATTACAGGCACCCATCACCATGCCTGGCTAATTTTTGTATTTTTAGTAGAGACAAGGTTTCACTATGTTGGCCAGGCTGATCTTGAACTCCTGATCTCAGGTGATCTGCCCACCTCGGCCCCCAAAGTGCTGGGATTATAGGCATGAGCCACCACACCCGGCCTAAAATAAAAATTTTAAAAAGAACTTTTAAGTTCTACTCTCTCAGCAGTTTTTAGGTATACAGTATGTCATTATTAACTACAGTCACCACGCTGCACAACAGGTCTCCAGAACTTACTCCTCCTAACTAAAACCTTGTGCCCTTTGACCAATATCTCCTCTTTCTGCCCCATTCCATTTCTTCCCCAGCAACCCACCATTCTCCTCTCTGTGTCTGAGTTCAACTTTTTTGGATTCCACATATAAGTGAGATCATGCACGATTTGTCTTTCTGTGCCTGGCTCATTTCACTTAACACAACGTCCTCCAGGTTCATCTATGTTGTCACAAATGATAGAATTTTCTTCTTGTTTAAGGCTAAATAGTATTCCACAGTGTATACATACCACATTTGCTTTATCCATTCATCTGTTGATGGACACTCAGGTCGATTCCATATCTCGACTATTGTGCATAATGCTACAATGAACATGGGGGTGCAGAGATCTCTTTGACACTGATTTTATTTCCATTGAATACATACACGCAGAAGTTCACCCCCTGACTTTCTACATATTATTTTACTTCATGATTTTCAGATAAAATTAAGTATGACTCAATTTCCTCTAACTCCTCTCCACTTCAAAGTCTGTCTTCTGGCCAGATTCAGCGGCTCATGCCTATAATCCCAGCACTTTTGGAGGCTGAGGCAGGCAGATCACTTGAGGCCAGGAGTTCAAGACCAGCCTGGCCAATATGGTGAGACTCCATCTCTACTAAAAATACCAAATTAGCCAGGTATGGTGGTGCATGCTTGTAATCCCAGTTACTCGGGAGGCTGAGGCAGGAGAATTGCTTGAACCCGGGCAGTAGATATTGTAGGTGAGCAGAGATCACACCACTGCACTCCAGCCTGGGCGACAAGAGTGAAACTCCATCTAAAAAAAAAAAAAACTTAGCCAGGTGTGATGGTGCACGCCTCTAATCCCAGCTACTCAGGAGACTGAGACATGAGAATCACTTGAATCCGGGAGGTGGAGACTGCAGGGAGCCGAGATCGTGCCACTGCACTCCAGTCTGGGTGACAGAGCAAGACTCTGTCTCAAAAAAAAATTATTTTTAAGTGCCTTTTTCACCTAGACTTGCCTCCCACTTTTCTCACATATTACAGAAAGATGTATTCATTTATTTATTCAACAAACATTTAATCGGGCCCCTACCATGTGCCAGGAGCCAAGGATACTGTGATGACCAGGCAAGAGGTCTCTGCTGTAATGAAGCTTATACATTGGTGAAGAGAGACAGGCAGTACACACCTGTGACGATCAATGCAATGTAATGATGGAAAAACAGGTATTGTAAAGCATGTTGAATGGCTACTTTGGACCGGACGGTTAGGGAAGGACTTTGGAATTTAAAGTGAGAGCTGGGTAAGACAACAGATTCAGCCAAGTAAGAAGCTGACGGAAGGGCTCTGCAGGAAGACGGGCAAGTTAGAGGAAGGCCAGGCCGCACGACCATCTTAACAGCTCTGAGAAAATGCAAGATGTGCAAACGGCAGTGGGGGAGAATGGAGGAGTTATGGCAGAAGAAACAGGCCATAGGCTGGCCCTGGAGGGCTTTAGAGGACAAGGTAAAGAAAGTAGATGCTATTCCAAGTGCAAAGTGAGGCCATTTTTCCTCCCTCCAATACTGAGTTTCCCCCACTTTTGTCCTGGATCTAAATTTGCCTCCAACAAATCTTCTGTGTCTTCCATTTCTTCCCTCTCCCATCTGTCCTTCTCCCCAATGCAAATATGTTTTACAGTCTCTCATCCATTACAAGAACAACCTTGCGTTGATTCTGCTACTCACTCCACATCTCATTTATACTCATCTGCACTAAATTTCTTAAAAAGTACCCTCGTGATAGCAAACACATAGACTGCTTATTACAGGCCAGGCTCTGTGCTGGGAGCTTTCTGTTTCTGAACTCCTTCCATCCTTCCAACAGCCCTACGAAGTGGTTATCATCATGATCTCCATTTTACAGAAACTAAGGCCACATAGTAACTTGTCCAAGGTCACCCAGCAAGCAAGGGCCGACCCCAAGACCCACATTGAAACACTCCAGCACCTGAGTCCCTGCCCTTCCCCTTTGGTTTGGACTTGATACCCTACCTCCCTGGGGCGTGCTGTTGCCCTTACACTTTGGAATCAGGCTTTTGCCTCCTCAGGTTTCTTGAGCAAGTTTCTTGAGTACATGATTGTCCTTTACTTCTCCACCTTCCTCAACTTCTCTATAGACTTGTTATTGAATACCTTCTCCATGGTGGAATTCACCCCTCTTGTACTTCCTCAGAAGCTCACATTTAACCCCTCTCCCCAATCCCCCAAAACTATCCCCTTTCCAGAAACCAGCAACCCCAGCCTGGGCCTCAATGCAGCTGCTTTCTCACTCGCTGTGTTCTCCCCTGGATTCCCAGCTCCCAAAGAGCTTCCCTACCACTGTTGTGAATCGCCCTGAAGCCCAGCTCTGGCCAGCAGCCTGCAATGGTTTCACATTTCCTCTAGAGCAAAGTCCAGATGCCTTTAGCCTGGTCACAACCTGCCTTTCCAAATTAATTTGTCATGAGTCAGCTTCATGTAACCTGACATGAACCCTCACTATTCTCATAAATGTCAAGTGCTCTCCATTCTCCTTGCTCTTCTCTCCACCTGGAATGGCACCCCCAATCTCTAAGTTGCCAAATACTGCCATGTTCAAAGCCAAGTTCAAATACCCTTTCTCTAATGATGCAGCAGAAAGTAGTATTTCTATTCTTTTAAATCTTTAACCAGGAAAACCAAATGGGGAGGACCCATAGGAAACCCAAGTGTCTGGCTTATACCACAGCTATGGTTTGAATGTGTACCCTCCAAAACTCAGGAGTTACCAGTGAGATAGTATTAAGAGGCAGGGCTTCAAGAGGTGATTACGCATGAGGGCCCTTCCCTCATGAATGAAATTAGATGTCCTTATAAAGGGAATTGATAAATAGAGTTTTTCCAGCCGGGCGTGGTGGCTCACGTCTGTAATCCCAGCACTTTGGGAGGCCGAGGCGGGTGGATCACCAGGTCAGGAGACCAAGACCATCCTGGCTAACACGGTGAAACCCCGTCTGTACTAAAACATACAAAAAAATTAGCTGGGCATGGTGGCGGGTGCCTGTAGTCCCAGCTACTCAGGAGACTGATGCAGGAGAATAGCATGAACACAGGAGACTGGAGCTTGCAGTGAGCCGAGATTGTGCCACTGCACTCCAGCCTGGGAGACAGAGCAAGACTCTGTCTCAAAAAAAAAAAAAAAAAAAAAAAAAAAAAAGGAGAGTTTTTCCTCTTTTGCCCTTCTACCTTCTGCCGTATGAGGACACAGTGTTCCTCTCCTCTGGAGGCACCATACATGAAGCAGAAACTGAACTTTCATCCAACAACCAAATTGCTGGTGTCTTGATCTTGGACTTCCCAGTCACCAGAACCGTGAGAAATAAATTGTTTTGTAAATTACCCAGTTTCAGGTAATTTTAATAGCAGCACAGAACAGACTAAGACACTCACTTAACATCTTTGCTACATTTTCATGATGAATATGCCTTTCTTCCACAATCAGATTATATGATCCTTGAAGTCTGATTTTTCTCTTCATCCCTTTGGCATTTTGCCCAAGAATGCACTTAATATTTGCTAAGATGTACATACAGCAACATATGAAATGCACATAATTTCTCTCTTTCCTGAATGATTCTTCCTCCTCACTCTGAAGGAGCAGGCTTGTATCTGAAATCCCTTTGAAATGAACTTGCTGTGGCTCATCAGCATATTTTGATGTCCACAGTAGATTTATGGGCAAGTCCTTCTTTCCATAGAAATGATGTTGCTGCCTTCCTCTCCCTGCAAATGAGGACTGGGACTACCATCCATTGCACTCTCCTGGCCCAGTTGAAGATCCTGTATAAACAGTCTCCAGGCAGTCACAGTTTGGATTACAAGATCTTCAGGGTCTTTACAGGCAACATTCCTGTCTTCTTGAGTTAAATCTTAAGTTCCTGGCATCAGACAGGAAGCCATGTAGATACAAAATTATAGAAGACCAGTGCTGGAGGGGAGTCTTAGGTATCAAATAGACCAGCTCCCTCACAAATGGGGATCCTGAAATCTGGAAAATCGAAATTATTTGCCCAGAGCTTTAGGCTTTCGACAAATATTTAGCAATGTACTATTGGCAACTTTCACTGTGCCAGGTGAGAGGGCTACTGTGATGAAAAAGATAGACCCTACAGTCCTGCATCCATGATGTTGACTGTCTAGTGGGAAAAGAAACTAATAAAAAACAATTTTTAATAAAATGACAAGTGTTCTGATATGTAAAGTATTGGTGTCTATGGGAAAATACAAACTGCATGTGGAAGTAAAAGATGGTCTACATAAAGAATGAGTAAAGACCATTCAACCCAAAGGAAGAAGGAAGGCTCTAGTTATCTAATGAGATCTGGGCCAGACAGAAAATCTATGAATTTCTGTCTCTCTCACTCTGTTTTTAACTCTAGCTCTGTTTTCTACTAACTCTCCTCTTCTAATTTTCTATGACATTCCAACTACCCTTCCATTTTCCCCATCTCTCTCCTCTCCTGCCTTCCCTTTCTCCTTTCTTCTCCTTCTAGCCCTTCCCACTCAGCTTGCCTTATGACCTCCATCAGAACCCTTCCACTATTTAATTCTGCTGGGTTTTGGTGCACTGAGAGTAAAAACAGAACCTTCATCCTCCAACATGTGCATTCATGCTTGCCTTCATTCATTCTGCAACACTTGCTGCCAGCTATATGTTCCCAGGAGGAGGAGGAGGAGGGGGAGG
>NW_012115389.1:3196321-3213275 GCF_000951035.1 Colobus angolensis palliatus
GGGAAGGGAAGGGAAGGGGGATGGGGAAGAGGTACCAATAGGGTGAGTAAGAACCCAGCCAAGTAGAGGTCTGCTTCTCAGTGAAGGTGCTCTGGCTGCAGAAACAGATGTGCTAAGGCCAGAAGCTCCAGTACTTTGAAGGAACAGAGAATTCATAGAGTTAAGTCAAGAAGAAAACTGCAGTGGACCCAGCAAGGTCAGTGGAGGCTGGATGGAGGAGACCAGTGGCCCAGGAACTGTGGGTACTTCTGTCATTCTTATTCACCAGGAACCTAATTTCCTTGGGTGGCCCTTCTACCAGAGAACAGGAACATGCACTTTTCCCTATAGAAATAGTTGGGATTATTAACAAGAAAATGTACTGTAAGGGCTTTAGTAGGATGATGGCTAAAGGAAGTGTGTGTGTCTCTCTCTCTCCACACCAACCACACAACTTTTTTTCCCTCACCTCTAATAGCTGAAAAAGAGGGTCAGTGTCTGGATTCCTCTGGGCATGGAACTTGTTGAGTTTTTTAAAATATCTCCAAACCTAAGATTTAATTTTTTCAATTCCCCTCTACAGCTTTAAATCAATTTCAGAATGCCAGTTACTTATGGAAGACACATTTCAACAATTTTGTATAAAGAGCCCAAAGAAAAGACACTGAAATTAGCCAATTTCTTCTGATCATGATAGTTGTGCTAATGGAACTTTTTCCCAATAATTTCTTAGTTTTTCAATGTCATTCTTTAGGCCCTGCCCAAGTAAAATGTAATTTTTAAGTGATATGAGGAAATAACTGTCTAAGAGATTTAGGCAAAATGAAATAAAATACCTAAAATGATTTGAGAACTAGAATCGTGCAAAATTCTTGTCTCTGTCTCTCTGAAGTAATAATTTGAGATAATGTCTCTATATTCCTAAGAGAAAATATAGATGAAAATAAAATCATTTCTTAATACACCATTCTGCTTTGGGAAAATGTAATAAAACATTATATGTAAGTCATCTTGAGGTGATTTAGAAATCATTTATTTTTGAAGTATTTGAAACCTTTTAAGTCTTGGCATGGGAAAGGCAGGGATGATGAATTCAGCGAAAAAGAAAAAGAAAAAGAAGCTGTGGAGTGGAGTGGTGGAGAGAAAAGGGCTTGCCCAGACGGGAGGCTGTGCACACACGGTCAAAATGTGCGGCTCCAGATTGAAAAGAGCTTCTCTTGCTGGGGTCTGGTGGCTTCCAGCTCTGGAGTTCTGGGCTTCTGAGCTCAGAGATCACGATCCTCTAACTGCATTGTGTCTTTAAAACAAAATCTCTCTAAGGCCAGTTTAACGATGAAATTAACAATGATTTAGAGGTCGTGACAAACACTTCTAAAAAACAAACCACTTAAAAAATCTGCGGACTGCATGAAGCTCAGGTTCGGGTCCAATTCACCCTTACCCTGTGAATTCTCTGACCTTTCCCACCTCATTTTCTTGTTTAATGGAAGTCTCTCGAGCCAGGAAAATTAGAGCAGTCCCAAGGCTTGAAGGCGAACATGCTAGGTGCAGCCGTTTGCAATGAATATTAATTCTACTAATCCTAAACCACACTCCACACACAGGCAAATGGAATTTTGGTGTTCGCAAAACTTGATTTGATTTTTATCACTGCTATTTCTGTTCAGGATACTGATAGTAATACTACAAAAAACATTTTAAGGACTACAGTTAAAGGACTGCAGTTAAAGTTGGCATGTTATCTACCTATTTAACATTTGGAGGCAGTAACTGGGAAAATACTTACTTCATAAACCCAAACTTGTCATAATAATAAAATGATGATGAGAGTTACCATTTCAGTCTTTCATTCCTACCTCGTTCTCAATTCAGGAAGCGGAAAAAGTTCTTTTAGAGGTGTTTAAAAGAAAGCAAGAAAAACACAGACACAATGCATTTTTCTCAATTGACTTTCAGCTAAAACATGGATCACTGTTTAGTGTGAAAAAGAAAAAAGCAAAACTTTACTCATGGAATAGGGAAATTTAGATTATTGTTTTTAAAACTTTAGAAAACAGTGCACTCCGGGTTGAGAAAGACACTGCTAACTGTTTTCATCAGGCAGGTGCTGTGTGTATCAACGTGTTTGGGTGTTCAATCATTGACCTTTATCAGATGGGCTGGAAAGTAGGGATTCTGGCAGGTCACTCTGTCAAAGATATATCTGTGCCTGCTATTTTTCAGCCTAAAGAGAAATTGCCTTTTTGTGTTATCTAAAGCTTCATCCTCATTATATCCTGATATATTTTAAATAGTTATTTCTTAGTTATTTCTTTCGTGATAGTTTTTCAATAAGCTACTGGGTTCTGTCACAGATAATAAACTAGAAATCATGTCAGTATCAATGTTCAGTTCTTAATTTATATTACTTGAAACTATGGTAATGGTATCCTTGTTTATTTGCTTTTACAGAAGGCTGACCTTCTCCTAGTAACCTATAAAAGCAGAGTTCACTTCCAACAGGTGGTAATGTGAGTTTTCAGCATGTCTTGTGATTTAAATACAGTTTTCTCCATGGAATCTATAATTTCTCAAGTCTAAGTCACCACTTCAGTCTTTTCTTTTTGACTTCTAAGTATGCTTACCTTTACTCACCTAGCAAGAATGTGATGTACCTGGAATGGCATCAAAGTCTATATAACAAAGGGCAGTGGAAATGCTGCTAAAATGCATCCAAGATCCCTCATAGAAAGAATATCTTTAAACAACAAGGTCCGGGGCAGAGGGAATCAAAAACCACCACCACCAAAGGAAGCCGATACCGAATAATCACACTTCAATAGAAAAATGATATGCTTAATGTTCCCTTTTGAATTAACTCATTTCGCCTTTGTGTAATTATTATCTTATCCCTTCACTCTCAGGAACAACAGGTGCTTTGTT
The DNA here is from genome assembly GCF_000951035.1 of Colobus angolensis palliatus. Lineage (NCBI taxonomy): Eukaryota > Metazoa > Chordata > Mammalia > Primates > Cercopithecidae > Colobus > Colobus angolensis. Next base: position 3,199,223 of record NW_012115389.1, read on the forward strand.
TTATAGCATAGCCATAAAATAGGTACAATCAAAACTTGCAATGTGTGTTTCCCTTGCATTGTTCCCTAATTGTTCTATGTGTAAGGTTTTTCCTCCAACAAGATTGTCATCTCCTTGAATGTAAAGCTGTACTTTGTGGGGCCACCGTTAGGCACCAACCACAGTTCTGGGGACACAGTGAAAGCTCAAACAAAAAATGCATGGAATTGAACGAGGCAAGAGAACACACCTAACTCCTATGTCTGTGATTGATTGGTTTCATAATCCAAAGAAAGTTCATTCATGCTTCAATTATTATGGGCAGTTAATGTTTTAAAAAATTGAGACGAAAGGTGCCAGCCCTTCTGAGAGAACTGTTTGAGTCAATGCTAGTCAAGTTCTTATTAAATGTACTGGGCAAAGTGCTGACAATAGGACTAGCTTCTAGAAATCTCAGTTGATCTCAGCAGAAAAAGAGATTGTGAAATAAAAGTGATGAATAGATAAATATGAACATGATCAATATGAATGGGACTTTGAAGTACCAACCTACATGAAGATCTATAGGTCATTAATTAATAAATTAGCTAATTTCTAAACCATCTCCTTACTGTAGTGGAGACAATCTCAGTGCCATTCCAGGCATTATATGAAATACCCTATTTTTGTTTTCACATGCAATTAAATAATCACCGAAAAGAAAGCTGAGGCTCAAAGAGGCGAGCAATGTATCCAAGAGCATTTAGCCAAATCTCACCTTACCAAGAAACCAGTTCAAGCGCTCCATGTAATAGACTAGAATAATGACACAGATAACTTAAGCAGCTTACAGTGAACTCGGGCTTACCTATTCCTAGAATCAGGTCTCCTGAGTTAGAGTTTAAGCATGCTTTCCACCACATAGAATAAACACTGACTTAATTTACTAGCTGCACAAAAGTTTAACAAGAGTTTTCCAGACGAGCATGGGAACAATCCACAATTTTTCTTATAAACAAAATTCTTCATTTAATACATGCTAAAGACTTCTAAAACTCTTCTTTGCCACTAATTCTGAAGAGAAACTAAGAAGCTAAGAAGCAGTGCAGTTGTGACTCAGCTGTGTCTCTCCCCCATTCTCAGAAAGAGGGGCAGAACCTCCCAGAACTTCCTCATGGTACATCTTTGTTGCTGCTGCCACTTTCTCGCCTGTGGGCCTCTCTTCTCTTCATCTCACACCGTGTGGATTTGCTGGTGCAGGGTAGAGGGATGATGAGGTAGAAAGAATTGGCAGCAGGAGTCCCAGGCAGTAGAGCACAGATATTGAGCTGGGCAAGACCCAGACAGACCTGGCTTTGTATCCTGATTCTTTCATTTCCCCACTACTGATTGGAGGCATGTTATTTAACCTCTGTTTCCTCGCCATTTAATAATGGTACCTACCCCAAGGGTTGGTATAAAGAGGAAAGGAAATGATCAGTTCTCGGTCAGTATTAACCATGATTATTTTCCAAAACTGGAAAATAAACCTATATTGTTGCACATAAACCAAATACAGGAAAAGAAATGATGAAACTTCGACTTCTGTGATAGGTGGCAAGAGAGTTTATAATCACCCGGTTTATACCAGCAAGGCCATACTGATTGTGAAAATATCTAAATATTTTCACCAGTTGATAGAGTCACTAAGTTGAGTCTCTTGAGCGCCCTCCTGTGTCATCCCAGTGGCAGTGGCCCCTCTGCAGGACTGCCTCCTTCACCTCACTCTAGCCATAGTTAATACATTCACACCTGGCCGAGTGGTGGCTGAATGGTGGGGGAGACACCAGGACCCTGCTGTGTGCCACTGGCCAGCATCCCTTCTAATTGGTTTTGGTGCCTGCTACTTGGTAATTTATAAAAAAAAAAGAGGTTTAATTGACCCATAGTTCCACATGGCTCGTAAGGCCTCGGGAAACTTAATCATGGCAGAAGGCAAAGGGGAAACAAGGCACGTCTTACACAGCAGCAGGAGAGAGAGGGAGAGAAAGGGGAACTGCCAAAGACTTTTAAACCATCAGCTCTAGTGAGAACTCACTCACTTTCACGAGAACAGCATGGGGGAAACCACGCCCATGATCCAAACTCTTCCCATCAGGTCCCTCCCTGGACACGTGGGGATTACAGTCTGAGATAAGATTTGGGTAGGGGCACAGAGCCAAACCATATCAGTGCCCAAACAGGCCATAGAGCCAAAACATATCACTGCTCAAATAGGCTATGCACATAACTATTGTGAATATTAGTTTGTCCTGGGAATAATTATTTTGTGACATTCAGCAGTCTTAAGCACCAAAATAAAAGCTATGCTCTTGGGAACAAAGTGAGGGCTTGTGGAACCTGTGCGTGCATTAGGAAACAGGACATAAGACTTCTTCCTCTGATTAGATGCCACCCCTCATCAGGAGATGTACCTTGGGGAATAGAATGCAGCTAAACTTTACCCTCCACTTGCCTCTCATCTGGACACCCTGGTGCAAAGCATGGCCTTATAGGCAATTGTCCACTTCCCACCTTCATCTCCTGAATAAAATACTGCAAAATGGAAATGATACCAAGCTGCAAATCCAACAAAGTTCTGGTTTTCGCCATGATATCCACATGGTGCTTTCAAAACACAAAATTGTAAGAATTTTCTAAATAATTGTATTACATTTTTTAAATTGTATTATAATTTTTAAAACAATTTTACCGTTTTTGGGACACATCTCATCCTATTTTGTTTAGTGACTACTGCACTCGCTCTTTTAAAGTCATCCCAGTATTGGTCAATTTTAAGTTCACATTAGAATCATCTGGGAAGCTTTTATTTAAAAAGACTGATGCCTGGACCGAACTCCTAATCAATTAAATCAGAATGTATGGAAGTGGAGCCCAAGCATCAGCATATATTTTCAAGCTCCCCAGAGTATCTAATAAGTGCCAAAGGTTTAAAACCACTGTCCTACAAATGCTAGAGTCATTTAGAAATGAGGCAGTGTACTGGGGCTTACCACTGTGTGTGCACATATATGTGATGTCTTTCTTTGTATTTATAAATATTTATTGTAAGTTAAATATACATACTGAAGAGTCTACATAACATATACGTATGCTTTAAAAAAAAAAAGTAAGAAAAAGAACACCAATACGTTGTCCACCCAAGCAAAGATCTAGAAAATGCAAGTACTTCTGAACAAAATATTTTTGCTTCTACCTGTTTCGAATTTTAATGGCTGGACTCCTACTATACGTATTGTGCTGAGACTTGGTATTTTGTGCTTAAAATTTTACATATTTTTCATTTAACCCTCACAACAACCCCATGAATAAAGTTTTGCAGATGGGGAAACTGAGGTTTGAAAGAGCCAATAGTTTGATAAAAGTCACTTTCTAACAAGTGGCAGAAGTTGAGTTAGAACATAGAACTGTCCCTCTCAAAAGCTTAGCCACTGAACTGTCCTGAAACTAACCACTGTGCTGAACTTACTGCAAAATCATGAAGAAGAAATAAAGTCACTGCCTCGCAAAGTTAAAAGTTTAGGAACACAATTGTACCCTTTCCCATTGCCCAAACTCTGCTGTATTCACTGAAGTTGCCAGCCCAAGTCGTGCAGTCCTGTGGAGTTATTAGGAATTTTACATTTTCCTATAGAAAGGATTTGTTCAATTCTCCTGCCAGATGAGCACATGTAAAGAATGTCCATTCTGATTTCTCTGAAACTATTGAATTCTAAAGTGCTAATCTGATGACTATACCAACATATCTATTTTAAGATGGACATAAAATGGACATACAGTAAGTGCTAGCAATTCCTGTGGTCTTTTTACCATATTAAATAAAGATATCTTTCACACAAGCAACTGTCAGTAGTAATGTTTTACTTTAAAGACTATTATGCCTGATAGTTCCTTTTGTTTTTATACCTTTTGCCTCCTTAATTTGGCTTTAATGATCAGTCATAATCTGCTATGAATTTTAGGGATAAGCAGTTGAATGAATGTGTACATCACATACATTCATTTTCTATTCTTTTTTCAGTTTAGTTTAAAGTCACACTGTAGACCTTTAGATTGTTGTTTTGAATAGAAAGCTCTCGGTGAGACTGGAGTGTTATTACAGAAGACATTGCTTGGTGATTACTCCTATTAAGGGTCTAATTTCCAGACGGTACCCACAGTGAGGGAGTGGAACCTTCTTGCAGAGGCTGACTCATGGAATCCTATAGATAAATCGGAACGCCAATTCATTAGCATTCATTAGCCATGAGAAACTGAACGGTAAAAGGCCACGAGAAACTCAGTGCTATAAAGGACTGGAGATTTGCATTATTGGACAATCAAATGGGAAACCACTTTATGAATGGAACTTTGCAAGAGGAACAACGGAATCAGAAAAGTGGGGAGCTCTTGGCTGACTCCCAGTAGGAAAGACCTGCCACTGGGACTAGTCATCTCCTCTAATGGTCAATACTTGCTTTAGCAGGCCGGACACAGTGGCTCATGCCTGTAATCCCAGCACTTTGGGAGGCTGAGGTGGGCGGATCAACTGAGCCAGGAGTTCGACACCAGCCTGGCCAACATAGTGAAATACCGTTTCTACTAAAAATACAAAGTTAGCTGGGCATGGTGGTGCATGCCTGTAATCCCAGCTACTCAGGAGGCTGAGGCAGGAGAATCACTTGAACCCAGGAGGCGGAGGTTGTGGTGAGCCAACATCATGCTACTGCACTCCAGCCTGGACAACAAGATCGAAACCCGGTCTCAAAAACAAACAAGCAAACAAAAAAACTTGCCTTAGCATATCTTGGTTTAGTCTCCTGGAGCTTCCTTCTTCTAAGCCTTAGCCTGGCCATCTTCAGGAAAACCTGTTCTTGCTTATCTATGCCTACATGTAATACGATATTTAAAACTTGGATTTAGACTCCAACTTGGGTGCTTTACCAGCTCTGTGATCTTAGTTAGACGTATGAATCTTCTAAGGCACAGCTTCCTTATCTGTAAAGCAAGACAAATACTCTCTTCCCACAGGTGTGTGGGAGGATTAAATGAGATAACTTTGATACATTTAGAAAGTTATGCACCAAACTCTATTCTAAAGGCTGCTGTTTATTTTATGGAGTCAATATCATCATTTTGTTTTCCATTCCACATAACAGTTGGATGCCAATATGAAGTGTATATTTATAACTGGGAATCAACTATTTTTACTGAATGAGGAATATTAATGAGAATGATTTTAACCAAAACAGCAAACAATAGCACTGTTGTGCTGTGTGTGAGTGAGAACAGCTCAGGAATACCAGAAGGGAAAAGGATTTCAGAATCAGTAAGTATTTTTGTGAGCTATTTCACAAAAATGACATGAAAGAAAATATTTAGAGATACGGAAAAGGTCAAACTAACCTGAAACTCAGTTTTATTGACAAAAGTTTAAGTTACCTTTAGTATATTTCATCATCCCATAATCAGGACCATCAGTAAATATTTACTGAGTGCCTACTGCAGTCAAGACATTGCAGTGTGGGCTGCAGTTAATGTCCAGGTGATGGGAGAATTGCTTAGAAGTACAAGGTACCTTTCTTGGGTGACTAAAATCTAATTGGAGAGTCAAGCATAGCATAAAATTAATCTATAAAAGAAAAATCAGTAAACAAAACTAGCCTACAAAATTTTCCAGTGTTTTTTGGGATGCACTTATATGGCTTTAAATTTTAAAAATATTTTGAAATATAAAGCTTAAAAGAGTGAGCAACTCTGGTCATCATATTTTTTTTTTTTTTTTTTTTTTTTGCCAGAACCTCACTAGAGGAAGATATTAGATTGGATGATATGAAAATGTCAATATTTAACTATTTTTTACATCCAAAAAACCCCAAAATTTCATGTGGTTCAACCTTGATTTCAGTAAGCTATTTTTGAAAGTTGGATACATGTTGAAATATGAGTAACATTTGCAGTCCATCTACTCTGGACTCATGCTAATTCCTTCTGGGGCCTTTTCAGATTCAAGATAGAGTTGCAGGAAAAAATGCATAATATTTAAACTGAGGGACTGGAAAATTCGCATGAAAAGTTCACCAGTGTTATGGAAAATTTCACCCAACACGTTTCGTAAAGAACAGAAACCTAAACACACACGGTAGATCCACTTCAGTAAACCATGTTAGTGCAGCAACATTATCCAACAATAAAATTTAAGAACAATTTTCTCCCCAAGGGACTCATTTTCCTTAGAAAATTATGCAAAATGTGAACAACTGTGAAATACAATTGTCACCCAAAATATTTAACTTAACAACAAATTGAAAGCTGTTACAATGTAACATAATTTACAATGACTAAAATATTAATTTTAATGGGTAGTACCCATAAGAGTTGTCTAGTTTAATTTCCCTTTTTCATTGGTGCTGTGGGTCTTAAATTTATATTTTGCTGCATCTTTTTAAAACAACTTTAAATTCCCACACATTAAATTTCTCTACAACTGTCTATCTAAATCAGAGTTTTTAATGATAAAGACATGTGATGCCCCTGTATGAACAGACAGAGAAAAAATTAAAACAAACAAAAAATGTATTCCCCCTGTGTAAGATATAGACGTTTATTATCATTGAAGACTTGTTTGGCTAACTTTACAGTCCAAAAATTCTCCTAATTTGAAAGATTGTCATTATAAATTAAAATCTCTGAAAACCTCCAGACCATGTATCAAGTCTTTGAAGATATCAACATTGTGCCCATATATATCCCATAGCCTTGCCTTGGTATCACCTTTTGAGACACAAATGCTCTTTCTATGGCATGTGCCTTTATCCTGATGTGTGAGGCCTTGGTCTGATAACCTCCTTACATAGTCATCTTAATATTCAGTTGTCCAAGGGAAAGTTAATAGAGTAGAAAAAATTAAAACTTACCTTCTTTGGTAGCTACAGAATATAATTCACAATCAAAAGGATTGGTATCAGATTTTGGAGATATTTGAGGCTCTGCGATTATTTTTCTGACTGCTTAGAACCTTAGAATCTACCAAAATAAAATCTATTAATCAAATATTTTTTTTGGACTAGGCTTACACAGTTTGTTCAGGCATTGGTAACATGTCTGGAAGAGTCATCTCTGCTTTCGGGAAAATTACGCTAACTGAAAGAAAGCACAAAACAATTGTCTCAAAACCGTCAGTAATTTTTCTAAAGGATGTCAAATGTGCACTTCACAGTGAGGGAAAATGTTGACCAATACTGTTGTTTGTGATAAATACATCACATCCTAGTGAAAATGTGGTGTAGCAGGTAACAAGTTTCCATTCTGTGCACTAGAACTGAAAAACTGTACCTAGAAAGGATATTCTGAAAAATACTAATTATAGGGACAAAGCCTTAATATTCTTAATACAAAGAGTCTATTTTAAAAATGGAACATGTGAACAGAAAAACTAATAAAAGATTTACAAAGGACAAAATAATGGAGACCAGTAAACATAATTTTTAAAGGTCACTGTTAATTGGAGAATTTCAAATTTTTAAAACTGTGTGCTATCAGGTTTTAAATATTTATGGTGGTACTAATGTAGGAAGCAAGCATTCTCAAACACTGCTGGCAGAAGCATAAAATATTACAACCTTCCTAGAGCAGTATGACTTTATTCAAAATCTTAAAATACTCAAGGGAAAAAAAAGAGCTTTCCTTCATCTACAGTTCAAAATAATATAACTTAAAACTATATTATTCCTAGGCCTATATATAACAAGACATCTTCAAAATGTTGCCTTTTTATGCATGAATATGATGTAATTCTACTTATTTAGATCTTCTTTAATATTTCTCAAGAAAATTTTTCCTCTAATAAGTTTTCTACATCTTATGTTAGATTTATTTTCTAACGTTATTGTCTTTTTTCTGATGACATTGACTTTTGTGTCATGTGAAATGACATTGACTTTTGTATATTAATTTTATATGCGGCCCTCTTGCTGTGCTCTCCTACAATTTCTAATAATTTATCTGAAGATTCTTTGGAGTTTTTTATGTAGATGTATATATCATCTGAAAATAATTAGTTCCATTCCTTCCTTTTCAATCCTTATATCTGACTCTATAGTTCTCTAAATGTTTGTCATATATATTTTGAGGCAGCTTAATTGGGTATGTATACATGTTTAGAATGGATATTTCTTGGTGAATTGAAACTGTAACCTTATGACTTCTTCTATTACTATAATGTTTTTTATCTAAACATGAGCTTTATCTGATACTAATACAAATGCACCCACTTTCCTTTGTCACTCTCTGCAGATATTTCCATCTTTTAATTTTCTGGTTACGTGTATATGCTTTAGGTATGTTCACATGAAAAGCATATATCCAAAATTTAAAAATCTCATTTAATAGTTCCTTTCTTTCAACTGGCAAATTTAACCTATTTATAGTTATTGTGATAGTGATACATTTACACATCTTTCTACTATTTTATTTTACTGTTTCAATTTGATTCAGGATTTCTATTTCTTTTTAATGCCTTCTAATTCTTAAAAGTTCTGTGTTGATACCTTCCCCCAGCAAGTCAAGAATTGAGCCCAATCTCACATCCCTTGGCTTTCTCCCATGTTTTCATCAACCCTCTTACTGTTGATACAATCTAGAATTTTAAGTTTGAATAATATTAATGAAGTTTTCCTTTTTATAGTCTTTGGTATTTCCCATATTTTTATGTCAACAAACTTTACTAAGTCATTTGACTATCTTTATTTCAAAGCATCTCGTGTGTGTGTGAAGGTGGAAAGTCTTGGGTACCAAAAAAATCGCAGTTGATCATTCCCTTCCCCATTAAATACCCACTCCTGTCGGTGCTTCATTTCCAGCTCCCTGCAGCCTGGCAACATTAGAGGAAGTTTTTTTTTTCCCCAGCTCATTTTTTTTTTCTTCAACTGCCTACCGGCAGACAGCTCCTCACTGCCTGGATTTCGCCTCTGAGGACAACCTTCTGGGCTGCAGCTCTGGGGACAGACATCAAATGTCCTGGGACAAAAGCCGAACTCCAAAAACTCTATTTGATCACGCCACAGCCACACCTGAGGCCTCTGCCCCCAGCTGCAGCCACCACCCCAACACACATACCTACACACTAATGCAAAACAATTCTCCCAGATTTTTCTGAATCTTGATGTTTTCCTTCTATAATTTTTCCAGGTGTGACAGATGAGAACCAGTAGTCTCAGCTAGTTCAGCATCTTGTAAGAACTCAAACCTTTAAAATGTGTATATATAAGAAATGTACACACAGCTACACACTAATGCAAAACCATTCTCCCAGATTTTTCCAAATCTTGATGTTTTCCTTCTATAATTTTTCCAGATGTGACAGGTGAGAACGAGGAGTCTCAGCTAGTTCAGCATCTTGTAAGAACTCAAACCTTAAAAATATGTATATATAAGAATATACCTCACTGAATCTTTATAATATTAAAACATCATTTTTATTTTTTAAAATTCCTGAGTAGGGTTTTCAAGAAATAGTTTGATATATTCATAGGATAGAAAAAAAATGTAGCCATTAAATTACATTGTAGAAAAAAATGTCAAATGATGTGGGAAAATAATCTTGATATACTGATAAAGGAAAAAAAGTTAGTTTACAAAATAGGATTACAATATGACTTGAGTTCTCATTATAGATATACACAAACACATGTTCACACAAAAATCAATATTATAGAGCACGTATTTAAAAATGCCAAAACCAGGCCAGGCATGGTGGCTCACATCTGTAATCCTAGCACTTTGGGAGGCAGAGGTGGGTGGATCACTTGAGGTCAGGAGTTTGAGACAAGCCTGGCCAACATGGTGAAACCCCATCTCTACTAAAAATACAGACATCAGCCGGGCGTGGTGGTGGGCGCCTGTTATCCCAGCTACATGGGAAGCTGAGACAGGAGAATTGCTTGAACCCAGGAGGTAAAGGTTGCAACAGCGGGGCTGCACTCGAGCTTGGGTGACAGAGCAAGATTCTGTCTCAAAAAATAAAAAAAAATAAAATAATAAGCCAAAACCAGAATAAAGTATGTGGTTCTGTTAATAGTATTTTACCAATATCAGTGTCCTTATTTTAATAATGTACTAGAGTTACATAAGATGGTATCATTACAGGGAGCTGGGTAAAAGTTACAGGGCAATTCTGTATCATTTTTGTAACTTCTTGTGAGTCTAATTTTATTTTAAAATAAAATGCTTAAAAGTATACATGGTAACAGACTTTCTTTGAGGAGGGGAGACATTTCTTCTTTATGACACCACTTGATTCTTTCTGGAGAGGAAGAGAATAAAAATTGTCCCACTGTGAACAGACAGACTTGAGGGGATTCTAAATCAAGGCGCTTTCGTATTTCCAAGCCAAATGCATCCACAGGGTCTATCGCAGACGACTTCAGCAAGGATATTCCTCTCATAGCCAAGGTATAGGGACCAGACTCAAGCTGGTCCAATCAGACCCTCTCTCCAGGGACTTTCTATCTTGATAAGAGATGCAATGAAGGAAAGATGCTCGGAGGCGATTTGTTCCCACCTGGGCAGATAGCTTTTGTTGCCCCAATTCCATGGTATTTTTAATTGACAAATAAAAATGTATTTATGTATCAGGTACAACATGATTTTGGACTACATATACATTGTGAAATGGCTAAATAGAGCTAACTAACATATGCATTATCTCACATACTGATTTCTTTAAGTAAGAACACTTAAAATCTACTCTCAGCAATTTTCAAGAATTCAATACAGTCACAATGTTATTAACTATAGTCACCACATTGTGCAATAGATATCTTGAACTTCTTCCTCCTGCCTAACTGAAATTTTGTGTGCTTTGACCACGAGATATCTCCTCAACTCCTCCTTCACCAGCTTCTGGTGACCACTGTTCCACTCTCTGCTTCTGTAAGTTCAACTTTTTTAGATTCCACGTGTAAGTGAGAATTTGCAGTATTTGTCTTTCTGTGCCTGGCTTATTTCACTTAATGTCCTCCAAGTTCATTTTAACCTGATCTTCCAATTGTTTGTCATTCTATGATTTACTAAGCACCAGTCTGAAATATTCCCTTTTTGTTTGAGTTAACCAAAGCCAGAAACTAAAAACTATAACTGAACAAATGATGCCTTATCCATCCCAATTCCAAAACAAAGATTTAAGTGAACTTGTCCTACTGTGAACTCCCTTCAAGTAGGGAAAATGGGTGAATAGTTGGAATACATGTCGCCTCCAAATCTCGCGTTGACATGTCATTCCTAGCGTTGGAGGTGGGCCTGGTGGGAGGTGTTTGGGTCATGGGAGCGGATCTCTCATGAATGGGTTGGTGTCCTCCTCATGGTAATGATTCTGTTCTCACTCTATTAGTTCATGCAAGAGCTGGTTGCTTAAAGGAGCCTGGCACCTCCTCCCCTCTCTCTTGCTCCCTCTCATGTGACATACCTGCTCCATCTTCGCCTTCTGCCATAAGCAAAGGCTTCCTGAAGCCTCCCCGGAAGCCAAGCAGATGCTGGTGCCATACCTGTACAGCCCGCAGAACTCTGAGCCAAATACACCTCTTTTCTTTATAAACTACCCAGCCTCAGGCATTCCTTTATAGCAACACAAAACACACTAATACAATTGGTCACAGAGTCTTATCTCTTAGCGTGAAAGCCCAAATTAAAAAATTTCTCAACTCCGCCAAAATATAGGAGCAGATTCTTCTTATTTGTTTATCTTGGGTCTCTATAATGATAACTTTACCAAGATGTTTTGACTACCAGATCAATTTTGGTAGCCAGACAAGCTTTATGATTATCAGTTTTGCCTCAAGAAAATTCTCTATCAACACTTAAAACTTCTGCTGAAAATTCCCTAGAATTTTACTTAAGCAAATGAAGCATTTTTTTTTTAAACAAATCAGGAAAGTTAATCACAGGTAAGACTATAGACTTCAGAATCGGAGAGACCAGATTTGAAGCCCATCTTCACTGTGTGCTGGGATTCAGAGCTTGTACAACTTACCTGATCTCTTTGAGCTTCTCTTTCCTCCTTCAAGGTGCTCCAATTATCTCGTGGATTATTTGGAGTACAAAATAGGAGTTTCTGTACTGCTCCTGAGACTGTCAGCACAGAGCAGACAGTTATCAAACCCTTGGCTATGCATCAGACAGAAGAAGGATAAGGAGGAAAGAAAGAAGGGAAGGAGACAGAGAAAAGAAGAAAGAAGAAGAAGAAGACGAAGATGAAGATGAAGAAGAAGAAGAGGAGGAGGAAGAGGAAGAAAAGAACTGAGTGTGGTGGCTCACACCTGTAATCCCAGTACTTTGGAAGGCCGAGTCAGGTGGATCACTTGAGGTCAGGAGTTCAAGACCAGCCTGGCCAACGTGGTGAAAGCCTGTCTCTACTAAAAATACAAAATTATCCAGGCATGGTGGTGCACGCCTCTAATTCCAGCTACTCAGGAGGCTGAGGCAGGGGAATTGCTTGAATCTGGGAGGCGGAGGTTACAGTGAGCCAAGATTGCACCACTGCACTCCAGCGTGGGTGACAAGAGTGAAACAGCATCTCAAAAAAAAGAAAATATATACATATATATATAGAAATTAGCCAGGTGTGGTGGTGCACACCTGTAATCCCAGCTACTAGGGAGGCTGAGGCACGAGAATCACTTGAATCTGGGAGGTGGAGGCTGCAGTGAGCCAAGATCATGCCACTGCACTCCAGCCTGGGTAACAGAGCAAGATTCCATCTCAAAAAAAAAAGGAAGAAGAAGAAGGCATGGATGAAGGAGGAAGAGAAGGAGAATGAAGGGGAAGGAGAAAAGAAGGAAGAATAAGGAGAAGGGAAGAAGGGAGAATGAGGAGAAGGATGGAGAAGGAAGAAGGAGGAGATAGAAGAGGAGAAAGAGAAGGAGAAAAAGAAAGAATGACAAAAAGAGGAGGAAAGGGGAGGAGAAGAAGAAAAAGAAAAAGGAGAAAGAAATGATGGTCCTCCCTCTCCCATAAAGACAAAAGAACTTAAAATGCTTTAAGTTTTTTAATTGTCTCATATACATTATCTTTGTTATCATCACAGCAGACACATGATATAAAGCAAGTATTATTTTTCCTGCTGTAGTAGGAAGAAACTGAGCCATCACGCCAAGTTAGGGGCAGAGTCAGGCCCAGAACCAAAGTTTCCACCCAGCCTCTGTAATTCTCTCTGCCTGGTCCACATTTTTTAGAACGTTGGTAGGTGACACCTATAATTGTCCAGTTTAGAAACATCTCCCTCCCATGCCAAAAAGCAGGATGACTGCAACTCGTACTATAACCTGAACAAAACTTTCACTATGTCTGCAAAAAAGTTAGGATGTTTTATTGATACACAATAGTTGTACGTATTTTTAGAATACAATCAAATGTATAATACAAAATAGCTAGATAAGAAAAGAATTGGAGTGTTTCCAATATAAAAAATTAGCAGTTTTTTAAATATGTGCATGAAAGTAATCAATACTAAAATCATCTCCTTGTTTAGTCATAAAATAATGGCAGCTATACATAAAATATTTTCAGATTACTATGGCTTTACCTAATGAACATAAGCTGCAACGTTGCTCAATGGAGACTGCATATTATATGATATTTCTGAGCTACACAAGCTTTCTAATCAGCACAGTCATTTGCTGGTGTGACAGTAATGTGCCAGGATGAAATCTGACTTCTTAGTGCTCTTCTGTTAGAGAAAAGATGGCCTTGTAAAAAATTACCTCTCCAAGGTTCTGGTGTAGTGGTTCATGCCTATAATCCCAGCACTTTGGGAGGCCAAGGTGGGCAGATTGCTTGAGCCCAGGAGTTTGAGACCAGCCTGGCAAAATTGTGAAACCCTCTCACTATTAAAAACAATTTTAAACGTTAGCTGGTGTAGTGGTGCACACCTGTAGTCCCAGCTGGGAATCTAAGGGGGTAGGATCATTTGAGCCCAGGAGGTCAAGGCTGCAGTGAGCTGTGATTGTCCCACTGCACTCAGCCTGGGCAACAGAATAAGACCCTGTCTCAAAAACCAAAGAAATTACCTCCCCATATTCGG
>NW_012115389.1:3213600-3228543 GCF_000951035.1 Colobus angolensis palliatus
GATCTCCTGACCTCATGATCCACTCTCCTCGGCCTCCCAAAGTGCTGGAATTACAGGCGTGAGCCACCGCGCCTGGTCAGAGAGAATGACTATTTCTAGCAAATGTATCCTTGTAGAGATCATAGATCATCATCACGGATGAGAGGCAAAACTAGATTGCAGCTTCAACCTGGACAGACAGAGCAGCGTGCAGAGGCTCACATTGTGAATTTCAGCTCCAGAACAATGGCAGGAATAAATCAGGAATCCCAGGAGGACCCATAGACCCTCTGAAGGAAGGGGACTGCCCCTGCAGGACCCAGGAGACACCCCAAATTCTGTGAGTGCCCAAACTGCGGAAGTGGGAAAGGGAGATCCTCTGGCCTTGAACACACACCCGCCCTGGGGAAACTGAAGTACTGGTTTGCAGGAGAAGGTTCTGACCTTATCTGGAGCTGAGTCAATTTAGAGAGACAAGCAAAATACAGGGATAGAGGAAGCAGCAGGAAAGGCCCGGGGAGCTCACTGGGTCCCCAAGCAGGTCACTCCTGCTTGGCATCACAAGAATCCTTCAGGAGGGTGGCCAGAGGCACGGGGAAAACACCACAGGAAGAAGGAAGTCTCCAGCTGAACTTTGTAACAACTTGAACCCATCGAGAAGCCTCCTGGCCATAACATGGGGGAGGGTGGGAATCCTGCATGCAGACTCCACAGACTGGGGAAGAACTAAAGCCCTCTTCTTTTGCCACTGGGAGGTGGGTAGACTGGGGCAAGTTCTCAGTCCTGCTTGCCCCCTGCCTGGAAACAGACTCAGCATTGTTAGCGGTGACAGTGAGACCAGCCCTTTGGATTGCATAGGACCTGGGTGAGGCTGGTGACTGTTGTCTTCTCCCACTTCCCTGACAACCTGCATGACTCCACAGAGGCAGCCATAATCCTCCTAGGTACACAACTCCATTGACCTGGGAACCTCACTCCCATCCCCTCACAGCAGCCACAGCAAGACCTGCCCAAGGAGAGTCTGAGCTCAGACAGGCCTAGCCCTGCACCCACCTGATGGTCCTTCCCTCCCCGCCCTGGTAACTGAAGACAAAGGGCATATATTCTTGGGAGCTCTAGGACCCCACCCACTGCCAGTCCCTCTCCACACTACCATAGTTGATGCTGTCTGGAAAGTGCCACCTCCCTGCAGAAGGCCAAGCAGCACAAAAATAGAACATTAAACCACCAAAGCTAAGAACCAGGGGTCCGTTTCACCCCCCTGCCACCTCCCCCATAACAGGTGCAGGTATCCACAGCTGAGAGACACACACACAGTTCATATCACAGGACTCTGTGCCAACAACCCCCAGTACCAGCTCAGATCCTGATAGACTTGCTGGGTGGCTAGACCGAGAAGAGAGATAATAATTACTACAGCTCGGCTCTTAGGAAGCCACATCCATAGGAAAAGGGAAAGAGTACTGCATCAAGGGAACACCTCGTGGAACAAAAGAATATGAACAACGGCCTTCAGCCGTAGACCTTCCCTCTGACAGAGCCAATCCAAATGAGAAGGAACCAGAAAACCAAACCTGGTAATATGACAAAATAAGTCTCTTTAACGCCTCCAAAAAAATCATACTAGCTCACCAGCAATGGATCCAAACTGAGAAGAAATCCCTGATTTACCTGAAAAAAGAATTCAGAAGGCTAGTTATTAAGCTAATCAGAGGCACCAGAGAAAGGGAAACCCCAGTGCAAGGAAATCCGAGAAACAATAGAAGAAGTGAAGAGAGACATAGTCAAGGAAATGGATAGCATAAAGAAAAAACAATCAAAACTGCAGGAAACATTGGACACACTTATAGAAATGTAAAATGCTCTGGAAAGTCTCAGCAATAGAATTGAACAAGTAGAAGAAAGAAATTCAGAGCTCAAAGACAAGGTATTCAAATTAACCCAATCCAACAAAGACAAAGGAAAGAGGATAAGAAAATATTAACAAAGCCTCCAAGAAGTCTGAGATTATGTTGAATGACCAAACCTAAGAAGAAGAGAATTCTAAAAGTTGGGAAAACATATTTGGGGGAATAATCGGGGAAAACTTCCCCAGCCTTGCTACAGACCTAGACATTCAAATACAGGAAGCACAAAGAACAACTGGGAAATTCATTGCAAAAAGATCATCACCTAGGCACACATTGTCATCAGGTTATCTAAAGTTAAGACAAAGGAAAGAATCTTAGGAGCTGTGAAACAAAAGCACCAGGTAATCTATACAGGAAAACCTATCAGATAAACAGCAGATATCTCTCTTAGCAGAAACCTTACAAACTAGAAGGGATTTGGGGCCCTATCTTTAGCTTCCTCAAACAAAGCAATTATCAGTCAAGAATTTTGTATCCAGTGAAATCAATCATCATATATGAAGGAAAGATACAGTCTTTCTCAAACAAACAAATGATGAGAGAATTTGCCACTACCAAGCCACCACTACAAAAACTACTAAAAGGAGCTCTAAATCTTGAAACAAGTACTGAAAACACATCAAAACAGAAACTCTTTAAAGCATAACACAGGACCTATGAAATAAAAATACAATTTTAAAAGCGAAAACAAAAAACCAAGGTACACAGTCATCAAATAGCATGATCATTGCAATGGTACCTCACATTTCAATACTAACATTGAATGTAAATGGCCTAAATGCTCCACTTAAAAGATACAGAACTGCAGAATGGATAGGAATTCACCAACCAACTGTCTGTTACCTTCAAGAGACTCACCTAACACATAAGGACTCACATAAACTTAAAGTAAGGGGTGGAAAAAGGCATTTCATGCAAATGGACACCAAAAGTGAGCAGGGGTAGTTATTTTTATATCAGACAAAACAAACTTTAAAGCAACAGCAGTTAAAACAGACAAAGAGAGACATTATATAATGGTAAAAGACCTTGTCCATCAGGAAAATATCACAATCCTAAACATATATGCATCTCACACTGGAGCTCCCAAATGTATATAACAATTACTAATAGACCTAAGAAATGAGATATATAGCAACACAATAATAGTGGAGGACTGCGATATTCCACTGACAACACCAGACAGATCATCAAGATGGAAAGTCAACAAAGAAGCAATGGATTTAAACTATACCTTGGAACAAATGAACTTAACAGATATATACAGAACATTCCATCCAACAACCACAAAATACACATTCTATTCAACAGTGCATGGAACTTTCTCCAAGATAGACCATACGATATGTCACAAAACAAGCCTCAATAAATTTAACAAAACTGAAATTATATCAAGCACTCTGTCAGACCAGAGTGGAATAAAACTGGAAATCGACTTCAAAACCATGCAAAGACATGGAAATTAAATAATCTGCTCCTGAATGATCACTGGGTCAAAAACGAAATCAAGATGGAAATTAAAAAATTATTTGAACAGAACGGCAATAGTGACACAACCTATCAAAACCTCTGGGGTACAGCAAAAGCGGTGCTAAGAGGAAAGTTCATATCCCTAAACATCCACATCAAAAAGACTGAAAGAACACAAACTGACATTCTAAGGTCACACCTCAAGGAACTAGAGAAACAAGAACAAACCAAACCCAACCTCAGCAGAAGAAAGGAAATAACCAAGATCAGAGCAGAACTAAATGAAATTGAAACAACAACAACAAAAAAAAAAATACAAAAGATAAGTGAAACAAAAAGCTGACTCATTGAAAAGATAAATAAAATTGATAAATGTTTAGCAAGATTAACCAAGAATAGAAGAGAGAAAATCCAAATAACCTCAATAAGAAATGAAATGGGAGAATTATAACTGACACCACAGAAATACAAAAGATCATTCAAGGCTACTATGTGCACCTTTATGTACATAAAGTAGAAAACCTAGAAGAGATGGATAAATTCCTGAAAAGATACAACCCTCCTAGCTTAAATCAGGAAGAATTAGGTACCCCGAACAGACCAATAACAAGCAGTGAGATTGAACTGGTAATTTAAAAATTACCAACAAAAACAAGTCCAGGACCAGACAGATTCACAGCAGAATTCTACCAGACATTCAAAGAAAAATTGGTAGCAATCCTGTCGACACTATTCCACAAGATAGAGAAAAAAGAACCATCCCTAATTCATTCTATGAAGCCAGCATCACTTAAATACCAAAACCAGGAAAGGACATAACCAGAAAAGAAAACTACAGACCAATATCCCTGATGAACTTAGATGCTAAAATCCTTAACAAAATACTAGCTAACTGAATCCAACAACATATCAGAAAGATAATTCACTATGATCAAGTGGGTTTCATACCAGGGATGCAGGGATGGTTTAACATACATGAGTCAATAAATATGATACACCACATAAACAGAAATAAAAACAAAAATCATATGATCATCTCAACAGATGCAGAAAAAACATTTGACAATATCCAGTATCCCTTTATGATTAAAACTCTCAGCAAAATCATCATACAAGGGACATATCTCAATATAATAAAAGCCATCTATGACAAACCCACAGCCAACATAATACTGAATGGGGAAAAGTTGAAAGGATTCCCTCTGAGAACTGAAACAAGACAAGGATGGCCATTCTCACCACTCCTCTTCAGCATAGTAGTGGAAACCCTAGCCAGAGCAAACAGACAAGAGAAAGAAATAAAGGGCATCCAAATTGATAAAGTGGAAGCGAAATTGTCACTGTTTGCTGACAGTATAATTGTTTACCTCAAAAACCCTAACAACCCCTCCAGAAAGCTCCTAGAACTGATAAAAGAATTCACCAAAGTTTCGGATACAAGTTTAATGTAAACAAATCAGTAGCTCTTCTATACACCAACAGTGACCAAGCTGAGAATCAAATCAAGAACTCAACCTCTTTTACAAAAGTTGCAAAAGATAAAATAAAATACTTAGGAATATACCTAACCAAGGAGGTGAAAGAATCTCTACAAGGAAAACTACAAAACACTGCTGAAAGAAACCATAGATGACACAAATGGAAACACATAACCATGCTCATGCATGGGTAGATTCAATATTGTGAAAATGACCATACTGCCAAAAGCAATCTACAAATTCAGTACAATCCCCATTAAAGTACCACCATCATTCTTCACAGAACTTGAAGGAACAATTCTAAAATTATTATGGAACCCAAAAAAAAGCCTGCATAGCCAAAGCAAAACTAAGCAAAAAGAACAAATCTGGAGGCATCACACTACCTGTACACATTTCACACTGTATTACAAGGCCATAGTCACCAAAACAGAATGGTACTGATATAAAAATAGGCACATAGACCAATGAAACAGAATAGAGAACACAGAAATAAACTCAAATACTTACAGTCAACTAATCTTCAACAAAGCAAACGAAAACATAAAGTGGGGAAAGGACACCCTTTTCAACAAATGGTGCTGGGATAATTGGCTAGCCCCATGTAGGAGAATGAAACTGGATCCTCATTTCTCACTTTATACAAAAATCAACTCAAGATGGATTAAGGACTTTCAGACCTGAAACTCTGAAAAGTTTAATAGAGGATAACATTTTCCATGGAAAAACCCTTCTAGACATTGGCTTAGGCAAGCATTTCATGACCAAGAACCCAAAAGCAAATGCAATGAAAACAAAGATAAATAGCTGGGACCTAATTAAACTAAAGAGCTTTTGCACTGAGAAAAGAATAGTCAGCAGAGTAAACAGACAACCCACAGAGTGGGAGAAAATCCTCACAATCTATACATCCGACAAAAGACTAATATCCAAAATACATAATTAATTCAAACAAATCAGCAATAAAAAAATCCCATCAGAAAGTGGGCTAAGGACATGAATAGACTATTCTCAAAAGAAAATACACAAATGACCAACAAACATACAAAAAAAAATTTCAAGATCACTAATGATCAGGGTAATGCAAATCACAACCACAATGCCATACCACCTTACTCCTGCAAAAATGGCCATAATCAAAAAATCAAAACACAGTAGATGTTGACATGGATGTGGTGATCAGGGAACACTTCTACATTGTTGGTGGGAATGTAAACTAGTACAACCACTATGGAAAACAATGTGGAGATTCCTTAAAGGACTAAAAGTAGAACTACCATTTGATCCAGCAATCTGTATCTACCCAGAGGAAAAGCAGTCATTACACAAAAAAGATACTTGCACATGCATGTTTATAGCAGCACAATTTGCAATTGCAAAATCGTGGAACCAACCCAAATGCCCATCAATCAATGAGTGGATAAAAATTCTGTAGTATATATATATGAGAGATTACTACTCAGCCATAAAAAAAAAAAAAAAAAAAAAAAAGTAACGGCACTCGCAGTGACCTGGATGAGATTGGAGACTATTATTCTAAGTGAAGTAACTCAGGAATAGAAAACCAAACATAATATGTTCCTACTGATATATGGCAGCTAAGCTATGAGGATGCAAAGGCATAAGAGTGATACAAAGGAGTTTGGGGATTTGGAGGGAAGGGTGGGAGAGGGCAAGGAATAAAAGACTACAAATAGGGTGCAGTGTATACTGCTCAGGTGATGGGTGCGCCAAAATCTCACAAATCACCACTAAGGAACTTACTCATTTAAGCAAACACTACCTGTACCCCAATAACCTATGGAAAAAGAAAAAAGGGGGAAAAAGTATCCTTTTAGTAAAGAATGGCAATGAAAAGAGATATTTATGTTCTACCATAAAATAATAGCTGGTTGTCACCACAATTTTAATAATGCAATTAAGAGCCCATAGTGAATTTATCAAAACATTTAATCTATAAATGAAGATGCAATTCAAGAAAGGCTCATGATATGTTGGGTTTGAAGACACATTCGAAATTATCACTTTAACCACGCCCCCGTAACCCTCCATTTTTAGATCATGAATCCAAAGATCAAAGAGGTTGAGTAACTCTAAGCTAACATGACGCAGAGCAGTAAGATAGCGGGAAGATATCAAGATCTAGAACCTAGAATTTGAGTTGTGTCTCTACTTCCTGTCATTTCTGTCATCTTTCTTGTGTCATTTTTTATTTTTTTGAAATGGAATCTCTCACTGTCACCCAGGCTGGGGTGCAGTGGCATGATCTCAGCTCACGGCAACCTCTGCCTCCCAGGTTCAAGCGATTCTCCTGCCTCAGCCTCCCAAGTAGCTGGGATTACAGGCGCCCACCACCAGGCCTGGTGAATTTTTGTATTTTTAGTAGAAACAGGGTTTCACCATGTTGGCCAGGCTGGTCTCGAACTCCTGACCTCAAGTGATCCACCCACCTTGGCCTCCCACAGTGCTAGGATTACAGGCGTGAGTCACTGCGCCCAGCTGCAGTATTTCTCTCTTACAAGTTTATCTCGTAACATCTGTTTGGCATGTCAGGGCTTTCTCTTATTTCTTGGACTGTCAAGGGTACCCCTTCTATTCTAGTCTGATTATCGATTTTTTTATTTCCTTTTTAGACCATATCCAAAAATTCTAATATTTGAAAATATGAGTGCCTGAAGGAAAGAATAGAATGGAAGAAAGGCAGTACTCAAGACAATAATAAAGAATACTCCAGAACAAACAAAAATCCTCAGATTGAAAAGAAAAAAATGAATAAAAAATGAATCACACAAAACAGTAATATAAAAATTTCAGAACACTAAATATAATGAGAAAATCTGAAAGTCTTGCAGAGAAAGAAATAAAATAAAAACCGATGAACTAAGAAAACAGAATGAGATCATCAGACTTTTCTTCTGTAACTCTGAAGCAAAGATGACAGTGAAACAGACATCTCACAGGTTGTATTAGGCCATTCTTCCATTGCTATAAAACATATCTGAGGTTGGGTAATTTATCAAGAAAAGAAGTTTAATTGGCTTACAGTTCTGCAGGCTATATAAGAATCATGGCACCTGCATCTACTAAGCTTCTGGTGAGGCCTCAGGGAGCTTTTACTCATCATGGAAGGTGAAGCAGAAGCAGGCACATCACTTGGCAAGAGCAGGAGCAAGAGAGAGAGGAAGGAGGTACCACTCACTTTTAAACAACCAGATCTCATGAGAACTCATTCACTATTGCAAGGACAGCACCACACCATGAGGGATCTGGCCCCATGACCCAAATACCTCCCAGTATCCCTCCCATTCATCTTGTTTAACTGGAACATTATGCCCATTTCTTAGTAACTCCCTGTTTCCCCTTGCCTCCAACCCCTGAAAACCACCATTTCTCTCTTTGATTCTATGAATGTGACTATTTCAGGTATCTTATGTAAGTGGAATCATACAGTATTTGTCTTTCTTTGACTGGCTTATTTCATTTAGCATAATGTCCTAAAGGTCCATCAACGTCATGCCATATTGCAGAATTCCTTTCTTTTTCAAGGCTGCATAATACTCCATTGTATGTATATACCACTTTTCATATCTTGGCCACTGTGAATAATGCTGCTATCAACATGGAAGTGCAGATATCTCTTACTACCATGTAACCCAGCCTTCCCACTTCAGGATATGTATCCAAAAGAATTGAAGTCAAGATCACAATATCTTGATGATTGTAAAAGGGCACAAAGAGATGGAGGCAAAGATGGTCACTGGGACAGTGGGTGTCATGGATGATTCCCTCATTGTTCAGCCTGCTTCTCCCAAGATTCTGAGGGTGAAGCAACAGATATCACAGTAATCTCTGGTGTTGACACAGTCGAGAACCATCATTTTCTGAACTTCACAAAAGAATCTTACAAAAAGTAAAGTGATTACATAAAATTCATCAGACAGACCCAAGAAAACCAAAGCATAAAGAGTAAAACCTTTACAACCAGAGCTACAGAACAAATCAAGCACATAAGCATATGACACTAAGAATACTTACATTAACAATTGGTAGCACTTATGTGCACCAGACACTATTGTAAGTTCTTCACTTAAATTAACTCATTTAATTGTCATAATATTGCACAGTAGGTACCATTATTGGCTCCATTTCCCAAATAAGGACATGGGGCAGAGCAGTTAGTTAATTTACTCTAGTTTACAATGCTAGTATGTGTGGGAGTTAAGATTGACATACAAGCCCTCTAGCTCCAGAATCTAGGTGCTTAGCCGCTATTAGTAACCCCAGTAATCTAAACAACAACAAACATGAATCCAGATGGCAGAAGGATATTTTGACTCAGTAAATGCTTTATTTATGTATGGCTTTTAAAAAGAAAAATATTCACAAATACGACTGACTATTGTAAACT
Organism: Colobus angolensis palliatus; assembly: GCF_000951035.1. Classification (NCBI taxonomy): domain Eukaryota; kingdom Metazoa; phylum Chordata; class Mammalia; order Primates; family Cercopithecidae; genus Colobus; species Colobus angolensis. Next base: position 3,222,846 of record NW_012115389.1, read on the forward strand.
GATCACATGTCATCACAGCTGGCATTGCTTTTCCTCATTCACAGAACATCAAGAGTTAGACATACGAATTGATATAACCTTGAGTTCTATATATTTATTTTTATTTATGTTTATTTGTAATAGAGGCTTTTTTAAAAATTACGTACATCATCCAAAATAAACCATCAACATTTAAAATGTATGATTTAAAAAGATGAAAAATACGGAGATTTTGAAAATAAGGGTAGACCAGGTAAAAATTAGTAGTAAGAAACATAAAATCTACATAATATGGTTGAATTTCTAAAAACAGTATGAATTTCAATATTAGCACAAGAATAAATAAACTTAAATATACCAGTTAACCACAGAACAAGTTAGAACATTAGTCAAAGTCTAGCTCCTAAAAAAAAAAGGCACAGCGTCCACATAATTTTATAGGTAAATTCTACAACCAATTCTCAAGAGACAGGTGCTATAAACAGGCATCTCCTAGTCCTGGGGTCAGGAAACAACAGCACAGTTGGCTGCTGCCTGCTTTTGTGAAGATCAGAACACACTCTCAGTCATCTGCATATAGTCTGTGGCTGCTTTACTGCTACAAGGGCAGAATGGAGTAGTTGTGACAGACCTGTAAAGCCTAAAATAATAACTATCTGTTAGTTTACAGAAGTTTGCCAACTCCTGTACTACAGAAGAAATACAATGATCAATGAATACAAGTGGTGGCCATAAAAATGCACCACTCAAGCCAGACATGGTGGCTCATGTCTGTAATCCCAGCACTTTGGGAGGCCAAGGCGGGTGGCTCATGAGGTCAGGAGCTCAAGATCAGCCTGGCTAACATGGTGAAACCTGTCTCCACTAAAAATACAAAAATTAGCCAGGTGTGGTGGTGCTCGCCTGTAATCCCAGCTACTCGGGAGCCTGAGGCAGGAGAATCGCTTGAACCTGGGAGGTGGAGATTGCAGTGAGCCAAGATTATGCCACTGCACTCCAGCCTGGGCGATAGAGCAAGACTCTGTCTCAAAAAAAAAAAAAAAAAAAGAAAAGAAAGGAAAAAAGAAGGAAGGAAGGAAGGAAGGAGAGAGAGAGAGAGAGAATACACCACTCAGATCTTTTGCTGTAGGAGTATAATAGACAGACACCTGACCATCGAAAGCACTCCTGTGTTCACCCCAAGGCCATGCTGCCCAGGGGCTGCTTCAAGCCAGTGACTAAATACAGCAAGGCTGTTCACACGGATCCATTCCTGCAAGACATAGGACTCCTCTGACAAGAGACTTCAGCTCCAGGGCTCCACAGCAGCCTGAGTGAAACATTTAACTGTTGATGTTTGATATCAACTGTTAGTAGAGAAACTAATTTTCTCACATGGATGGAAAATTGAATAAGGCTAGTGATTTCACTTTACCTCATTTTTTGTTAATATTCACAAGAAGAACCTATTCATATATCTTTTCCACGAAGTGTGTGTGTGTACATGTGTGTGCATGTGTGTTTTAAGTTGAAGTGGTAGCAACTCTCTTCTTCCTCCCTATGGTCTATTGGGTAATAAATATTTGAGGGTTCACAAATAGTAACATCTTATGTATGCACAATCTATAAACTCCTTCAAAGATGAAGGTTGCAAAGAAATTGCATTATCTGGGGGTTCTTGTTCTACTAATTCCACGGAAAATACCTGCTCAGTTATCAGAAAAGAATACACAGGCCAGGCGCCGTGGCTAATGCTTGTAATCCCAGCACTTTGGGAGGCCCAGGGGAGCGGATCACCCAAGGTCAGGAGTTAGAGACCAGCCTGGACAACATGGTGAAACCTCGTCTCTACTAAAAATACAAAAATTAGCTGGGCGTGGTGGTGGGCACCGGTAGTCCCAGCTACTCAGGAGGCTGAGGAAGGAGAATCGCTTGAACCCAGGAGGCGGAAGTTGCAGTGAGTTGAGATTACACCATCGCACTCCAGCCTGGGCAACAAGAGCAAAACTCCATCTCAAAAAAAAAAAAAAAAAAAATTTCAAAAAAAGAACACATAGAGCACCTACTTCCAATAAACTTTCAATAATAAGAGAGGGCTCAGTGAAGATAGATAGACAGATAAATAGATGACAGATATAGATAGATAGATCGACGAGAAACCCATATATATTCAGTAATTGTCCAGATGTATCAAAGTACACATTACACTGTGGTTTGTAATTTGCTGTCAGTGTCACCCAGACTAAGCATCAGATAGAAGAACTTGCTGTGTTTTCCAAGCAAGTTTTACGAAAGGAAATGACTGGTCATGAGGAGTTGTGAGAACCGAGCTGTCATTCTTTGAATGTGGTAGATGTCTCTGTCCTTGAGACTCATAATTAGATGAAACATTCTGAGAAGACCATGCCTAGAACAAAACTTCATCTAGGCCATATGACAATTCTTTTCTACTCAAGCAGCCTCATTTTCATGGGTCGCATTTACTGAAGATGAGATAGTTTATTTATCTGCCTTCACAATCCATCTGCTCCTGATATCTCTTTAGTGAAGGCTTTTAATATTATGAGGTGCACATCAATTCCTAATAGCAGCAAAAGCCCATGTTTTGACTTCCCCTGAAAACATTAATAACTCACAGTTAACATCTTGTCAGCCTTAGCACTCTCTTCCATATTAGACCATAGAGCAAACTTGGAGCAGGACTGAATCATGTAAGCAACAATGTTTTCTTAGTGTGTGGGTTTTATGGTTATAGCTAGCAAACTAAGAGCAAACTAAGAGATGGATCACTGATTTGAATCAATTCAAATCCCAGGAGTTGGTGATTTAGGTTCCACTGAAGCCTGGTGTAGGGTCTATAAGGAATAGTGGTCACTCCTACAGGTGGCCATCTGGGATTGAAGCCAACCCACAGTCTTGTTCCTTTACCCACCCTACCCCGGGTATGCTCAAAATATGCCTGTTCCACCAGGAACCCTTAAGTGCAAGTGTCCTTGGCCAAAGGCCAACCACAGTACAGAGAGAGAATATCAGCAGAAAGATACAGTAGCCCAGTGCACCTGGACCAAGGCATAGCTCACTCCTGTTTCTTGGCACCATAGTCTTACTCTAACAGTGCCTCTAGATTCCAAGGGTTAGTCCGTCTCTACCAGGGAGAACTGGCATTCCTCCCTTGGTTTATGCAAACACGACTTTATCATTTGTGCATTTGTTTGATGTAATACTGGCAAACATTTGTTGAACCCTTACCATAGCCAAGCAGTTTTCACTTGTATTTTTTTAACCCTTACAACTACTGTACCCCATGAGACAGGCATTACTTTTGCTCCCATTTTACTGCTGATAAACAGGAGATTTAGAAAGCTACTTTGCCCAAGATCACACAGCTTGACAATGGTGAACCAGGACTTAGGGCTAAATCTCTCTGATTTCAAAGCCCAAGCTACTGACTACTATGTAATATGGCCCCAAATGTGTTAGTGCCACGAGCTGGTCATCAACAACACTTAAGATTGTGTCCGACAAATCCAATTTCATAGAAATTTGAGAATATTTTTAAATTGGTATACAGTCATTCATATATTTATTCATTCAAGAAACATTTGTTGAGGGTCTACTATGTCTCATCCCAGGTGCAGCCAAGTTTCAAATATTAGGAAGACACTATATCTTAGGAACTCACAGGCTAGTAAGGGACCAGATACACAAATAACCATAATACAGTAAGATAGAAGGACAACAATGGGAATCCATCAACAGGTTCCCTTCTCTACAGACGTTCCCTATTTCTCAGCCTTTATTTAGATTATGTATTCTTTGGTAGTTTTCCTAACTACAATTTTGCAACTCACGAAGAAATTTTGTTATATTCTCTCCCTTACATAAAAAACAGATTTATTAAAGCATCAATAATTTAATAATTCTTTCTCAAACATTTGATCATGGTAGCTAATATATTTCTGTTTATTTTTTAAATTTGTTTTTTATTTACACAATGCTAAGATTAATTTAAATCTCTCAAACATTATTACCTAAAAAACTGTTCTGGGAGGAAATATTTGCAGAAGGCATATCTGATAATAGACCACTATCCAAAATATACAAAGAACTCTTAAAAGTCAACAATAAGAAAATGAACAATCTAATTTTAAAATGAGCAAAAGATCTGAACAGACACTTTGCCAGAGAAGATATACAGATGGCAGTTAAGCATATAGAAAGATGCTCAACGTCATATGTCATTAGGAAATTGAAAATTAAAGCAATAATGAGATACAAATACATACCTATTAGAATGATCAAAGTTGAAAGCAACACCAAATGCTGGCAAGGATGTGGAGCAACAAGAACTCTCATTCATTGCTGGTGGAAATGTCCCTTTAGGAGACTGTTCGGCAGTTTCTCACAAAACTAAATATACTCTTACCATACGATCCAGTAGTCATGCTTCTGTATTTACCCACATGAATTGAAAACTATGTCCACACAAAAAAAGGCACAAAAATGTTTAAAGCAGTTTTATTCATAATTGCCTAATTTTGGAAGCACCACATAGGTTCCTCCATGTCCTACGTGAGTAAAAGGATAAATAAATGGCGGTGCGTCCAGACAATTGAATACGATTCAGTCTTAAAAAGAAATGAGCATCCAAGCCATGAAAAGACATGGAGGAAACTTAAATGTGTCTTGCTAAGGGAAAGAAATCAATGTGAAAAAGCCACATACTGTGGGATTCCAACTACATGACGTTCTTTAAAAGGCAAAACTGTGGAGAGTAAAAGGATCACTGGTTGCCAGGGATAGGAGTGGGAGAAGGATGATGAGGCAGAGCACAAAGAATTTTTAGGGCAGTGACCCTACTCTGTGTGATACTGTAATGGTGGATACATGTTATGATACATTTGCCAAAACTCACAGAATGTCCAACGTTACAAGTGAACCCTAATGTAAACTACACACTTTGGTGTGTCACTGTAGGTCCATAAGTTGTCACAAATGTGCCACTCTGGTGCAGGGTTTTGATAGGAGAGGCTGAGCATACGTGGAGGGAGGGAGTGTGAGGGAGATCTCTATATTTCACTCGGTTTTGCTCTGAACCAAAATCTGCTCCAAGCTATAAAGTTTATTTTTTAAAAACTACTCATTCCAAATTGATTTTTTAACCTATTCTATCCTCTAATCATGTATTAAATGTATTTTTCCTTGAAGATTTATAATCCTTTCCAACGTCTAAACTACTCAATTCATTTCATCTAATGCAATGAACCAAAAGCGATTCAGGAAAGGGAAGTTGAGTCAGTGGGACTCAGCAGTGCTGGTGCATGTACCAAAGCCATCCCACAAAGCAAGAAGATGCTTCATGTCATATGTATTCAGCAGCTACAGTGCAAACAGGCCCACATCCCTTCAAATACAATCCGGTTTAATAGTGTCTAGTCAAGCTCTCAGAGCTCTCTTAAAATAACCTGAATCCCTACTCCACTCTTCTTCCTAACCACATGTTTTGGAAAAAAAACATCATTAGGGTGCAACTGGCACTGACATTTTCCAAATAAAACATTTATTGCTAAAAATATAATTTGTCTTGTTTTTCTCTTGTAAACACTAGTTTTGTTGGCAAATAGAAGTAAGAGTTGCAATTATTGTGGTGAAGTGTTTGGAGTGCCTGTGGGTTCTTTCTTTCTGTCTTTCTCTTTCTTTCTTTCTTTCTTTCTTTCTTTCTTTCTTTCTTTCTTTCTTT
>NW_012115389.1:3228633-3277425 GCF_000951035.1 Colobus angolensis palliatus
TTCTTTCTTTCTTTCTTTCTTTCTTTCTTTCTTTCTTTCTTTCTTTCTTTCTTTCCTTCTTTCTTTCTTTACTTCTTTCTTTCTTTCTTCACATTTCCACAGGCCAACAGCCACAGTGCTGGCTTTCCCACCAGCCAGGACTCCTGAAAACTCCCTAGGTTTCTTCTAACGGACTTTCTGGCAACAAGGCACGGGCCTCTGATGCACATGTGCTACTCTGAGCTTTTTGAAAGCTCTGTTTTCCCACAACTGTTCATTTGCCATTGGGATGATAGCATCCATGCTTTCTTTTTTTTTTTTTTTGGTATAAAGTTATGTCTCGCACTATTTTATGGAGGGTGTTTCAGCCATCTATTGCTACATAGCAAACCACCCCAAAAAGTCAGTGGCTTAAAACAACAATAATGCATTGTTTGTCATGATCCTGTGGATTGACTGGGCAGTTCTGTTCATAACTGGAGTCCCTTATGCGGTTGCATTCAGCTGAAAAATTGGCTCAGGGGTGGGCTCCAGTGGGATGCTGGGATGACCAGCCTCTTTCTGCTGGTCTTAGGATCTGTTTCCAAGAAGACTAGCCCGATCTTCTCTTCTTGCATGGCATCTGCATTCCACAGGGCAAGCCCCAGTGTGCAAGGGCTTACCAAGCCTCTGCCTACAGCACATTTGCCAATGTCCCATTGCCCAAAGCCAGTCACTTGGCCAAGCCCAGAGTCAGTGTGGGTCAGGGAAGGATTGCAAAAGGTCATCAATACTGGAAGATATGACTCATTGAAGACCATTCCAGAGGGAGGAAAAGATAAGTATTTGATTACAGTGATTTAGTCTAGAAGTAAAACCATTAAATATGAATACAGGATGATTGGACCTATTAAGGGCCTCATTAATATTAATAATAACTTACACATATTGATATGATAATATGCTGGGCACAGGACTAAACTTTTCTTATCTATGATTTACTTACCCCTCCGACCAACTATAGGAGATTAGGACCATTGTTAACCTTCATTTTCTAGATGAGAGAACCAAAGCCCAGAGGTGGAAGTAAAGAGCCAAAGTGGGGTTCATGTTAGAGGCCAGTGAGTACACCTAGAAATTCCATGCCCTTAATACCCATGTTATCAGACTCCTAAGCAGAATGGCATAGAGATCCCCACTGTAGTGAAAGCGGCATGGCTTTAAAAATTCAGCTTTAACATTCAATTGAAGCCAATCAGCTTGATCCCCAAACCAGGAAGTGGGAGTGAACTCCCACAAACACAAAGCTATCTGCTTTGGCAGACGTCTTTCCTGCTCGGCCAACTCACCTGGACTTCTGAGTCGGTGGCGGACACCTAGGTACAGAGCAGTTCCCACTCCCACGTAGGACAGGGCACAACCTAGTCAGATACCCGGTTTCAGGCCTGACAATGGGCCCCTCCAAAGAAGAGGCAGAATAGCATGGGAGACAGAGGGCACAGCAGGGTCAGACCAGCCAGTGGTGAGTTGGTGGAAGATTCAATTACATAGAGCTTACAGTGTGCTCAACACAGCCTCTGGTGCATAAATAAATGGTAACTATTATCATTAAGATTATGGTTAGGGGAAGATTAAATTACCTAAAGCTTGCAAAGTGCTCAACACAGTCCCTGGTGCATAAATAAATGTTAACTCTTATCATGAAGATTATGACGAAGTGGTTTGCAGAACTGCTTTGGAAACTCTGCCATTTTCTTGTAACTCATCACACACCCTGAAAGAAGCACATAGAGGATTCTACCATCTCTGTGAAGGACATCATTGCCAGCTTTAAGGACTGTCAGCACAGCCATGCAGACTGTACACTGGCTTACATATAAGAAATCATCAAAAAACAAAAAGATTTTCAATAAGCTACTTAGCCTTAAAAAAAAGTGATTCTCAAAAGTATGCAACCACGTTCCCCAAAGTCACAAATTACATCCCGTCAGTAGGTACAAATGTCAGCTCAATCTCTGCACTGAGGGTAACCAGATTGCATGGGTAAAGAATCACAGTGAATTGGATTCCTTTTAGTCCTAATATTTTACTTAATTTTGTGTATTTTTGCTAAAAGAGAAAAAAATTCGAAAACAAGTATTAAGAGTCAAGTGTTTAAAGAGGCGTGAACATTTTGCAGCTCTTTTCCACGTATTTTGCAAGTTTGGCATTTTTCACATTGCTACAACCATACACAATCCAAGTGCCACAAACATGACCGTCCATTGTGTTAAGTTTACAGAGGTGTTTAGGGAAGTGTTTTATGTTACCTACTGTCCTAGCTCAGGCTGCCATAACAAAATACTATAGAATGAGTGGTTTAAACAACAGAAATTTTCTTCTTACTGTTTTGGAGGCTGGAAGTCCGAAATCAAGGTGCCAGCGTGGTTGGGTTCTGGTACTCTCTCTTTCTGGTGTGCAGAGACATAGACACCTTCTTGCTGTCTCCTCAGAGTACAGAGAGCACAAGCTCTCCGGTCTCTTCCTCTTCTTATAAGGGCACTAATTCCATCATGTGGGCTTCTTCCTAATGACTTCCTCTAAACCTAATTACCTTCAAAAGGCCCCACCTTCAAATACCATCACATCTAGGTTAGGACTTCAACATCTGAACTTTGGGGAAACATATTCTATCCTTAACACAAATTCTTCCAGTTTCCTTAAACACAATCACAACCAAAAGAAAACCATAACAGATGTGAAACCAAAATAATGCCCACAAATCATCTGTTCAATTCTCTATTGCTTTCAGATATTATCAGGGTCCTAAAAAGAGGAAAATATGGCTAAGGAAGAGATGAAACGGGCAGCTGAAGGACCCATTAGGTCTCTTTTTTCCAAAAGATAAAAATTACCATCTTGCTAATAAAGTTTGTGTTGAGGGGCTTTGTTTTCACTTATATTCTCCTTGAACAAATAATGAAAGCAACAGAGACATCCTGGAACAGTAGGAAAAGTAGGAGCTGTGAGTCATCCAAAATTGTGTGTGAATTCTGTGCTTTCACTTTCTAGTTTAATGACCTTGGGTGAATCCCTTTTAACCTCTTTAAGCCTTTCCCCCCATCTGCAAAAAGGAAAATCAGAATTTCTTCATTAAGAACGATTGTAAGGATTACGCGAGTGATTGTGTACGGAAGTGCTTGGTGTACCGTTTGGCACAGATGAGACATTTGTTAGACGTTTCTTTGTTCTGCTTTCCCTATGGGCTTTTCCTTTCTAAAACCAATTGCCTTCCAACCAGCACCGCATTAGGAGAAAAGTTCTCACTGAAAGCCCCAATCATTGGTAAACATAAGCTTTTATCTAAAAGCTCTACATGAAGAAATTAAATTCTTAACAAATGTTAACAGTGTAATTAACAATTGCTTTTCAAACATGGGGCAGGTGAACAAGTCACGCTTTTCACATTCACCATATACCCCCATGCTCTCGGAATGAATCATTAGTTTTACACCTACATGCAAAACCAGAAACTGGACTAAAGCCAACTAATATTTTTCAGGAGTACAACAGTTGCTTCTAAAGGCACACCATAGTACATTTGCCATCAAAACTCCCTTGTGGGCTTAATCCATCCTCTAGTAAAAGGTACAAGGTACAGACTGGTCACCCTTTCCCTCAGTTTTCCTGCTAGGTAGGTGTCAATCCGGTCATTACAACACAGAACTATTCACAATGCTCTCATTTACAAATAAATAAACTGCTGCTCCATGGACTAGAAGCCACTTCTGATCCTCAGTTCACTATGCAGTTTATCGTATCACTAAGTCCCTTCTGCGAGCAGCCTTGAATTCTTTCTGTCAATTCAGGACAGGGGAAGGAACAGTATAAAACAATATTGTAGATATTGTGGATTGGCACTCAACATCCATTTCTCCCTTCTTGTCGTGAAGTGTTTTACCAAACTGCCAGTTATCACCCATTAGTCCATCATGAAACCAACTTAGTGGGTCAAGACCAGCGTTTCTTAACGGAATGAAATAGCATAGAATAGCATAGCACTGCTCAGCATAGACTAGAATCAAAACCATTAGGGAGTCTCACACTGTCTTGTGAATCTTTTATTTCAGGTAGACGTGTATGCGACTGTATGGATGTGTGAGGAAAATGAATTCTACAGTAGAATATGTCAGAACATTTGGAAAACACTCTTGCAGCATGCCTTTCTGTACCTCCATCATTAGGAAGCTGAATGTTAAGATTCCAGGAATTCCTTCAGAAAGGATTCCAGATGTGATTTGGATTTAGCCATTCGATGCCCAAGTGTGAGATGTGGATGCTGGCAGTGGTCACACCTCTACTGGCACAGCTATTTCTGATGGATGCTTTTGGTCTTCTGTGGCATCATTAGCAGAGGATGCAGAATATGGTCACCAGGTTTATGATTCCTGATAGGCAGGGTAAAAGGCACACATTTTATGGTCCAGATAGCAGCAGATGCAGTAGGGTTCTAGAATTAGCAGTAGGAGGGAAGGCACCCTGAAAGCGGTGGCTTCAGGATTAGGGTCGTATCAATGCAATTCTGCATCTACCTAGACATAGCAGCAGCAGCTCTCTTGGTGGTTTAGTTCTGTGGTGGGCCTTTGGGAATTTCTATGGAAATCAATCTCAAGTTCATTTCTTCAGCCCTCACACGATTCTGTAAGCCACCTAGTACCCTATAATAAATCCCTTCTTAGGCCAGGTGAGGTGGCTCATGCCTGTAATCCCAGCACTTTGGGAGGCTGAGGCAGGTGAGTCATCTGAGGTCAGCAGATTGAGACCAGCCTGACTAACATGGTGAAACCCTGTCTCTACTAAAAGTACAAAATTATCCAGGCATAGTGGTGCATGCCAGTAATCATAGCTACTTGGGAGGCTGAGACAGGAGAATCACTTGAACCCGGGAGGCAGAGGCTGCAGTGAACCAAGATCGTGCCATTGCACTCCAGCCTGGGCAACAAGAGCGAAACTCTGTTTCAAAAAAAATTAAAAATAAAAATAAATAAACCTCTTATTGCTTAAGCTACTAGGAGTAGCACCTATTCTGGTACCGTACCCTGTTGCAATTAACAGGAAAGTAAAAATTGAATATTTTTCTGGTACTCAACATTATACTTGAACTCAGTTATACATTTCTATTGGATAATTCTAAAAAGAACCTGAAAACTGAACACAGATATTTTGGGGTTTGTTTTGTTGTGTTTGGTTTTTGTGACTCCTCTAGCACCAAGTGATCAAAAAATACCTATGACTGACAGATTGATAAAACCATACGAAGGAAGTCACAAAAATGGCTGAGTATCTTCATCACCAGTTGCAGGGAGAAGGAATGAATCTGTTGTAGGTTTTCTGGAAGACTCTGAGATGGAAATTTGGATGCAGAAGTGTAGTCGAATTGCACACTCAGGAGCTAAACCTACAAGAAAGTAAAAGAGCAGGATGGGTAGAGGGAGTGGCTGCCCTGACATGCAGTTGCAACAGAGGCCTGCACCAATCTTATGAGAAAAGAGGGGTTCAGAAACTGAGATGACCCTTCAGCGTGGTCCTACATGGAGGGAAAAGGGCCATGTCTGTGTACCCCTTCACTGGCCAGCCACTGGATGAGAGTTGCCCTTGGAAAGGGTCTGCGACCCAGGATGAGATAGCGCCCTTCATCCAAGGGCAAGACCTTGGAAGGGACCCAGGTGTGGTTTGTCAGAAGCCATTTGCTCTGGGCAGCTGGAGAACAAGTGCTTCAGTCCCACAGCAGGACTGGGGTACACCACGGCATCTGCTGCTGAGCCCAGACAAGCATTCCTCTTTATCATGTGCTTATAGCTTCCTAAATGCCTTGGGAAGACATTCACAGTCCTATAGGAAAACTGGAAAGGTGTGTTCTGAGTATGTAAATGACGTTCAGCATGATAGCAACAACAAAACCCCTCTTCCACTTAGCAATAGTCCAGCTACGCGGCATTTTCTAATAAAACGTAGTGAGTCTGGAGCCAGAGAGCATGAGTCCAGGCTTTGTTCCTATTTTCAATTTCCAGATCAACAGTGGATGCAATCTCTCCATTTATATTTATTGGTCATTACCACTTGAGTAGTGGCATTTTTTTATTCTACCTCTTCCCTACTTTCTGCTAGGTCAAGAATTAACCACAAGATTAACCAAGGGATTGCAGGGAAAATAGCTTTGGGAAATGGAAAGTTCATGGGACCAGGAGTTAGGAAACCTGGAGCCTATTCTCAGTTCAGCTAATTCATTTTCTCTCTCTCTCTCTCTCTCTCTCTCTCTTTATTTCATAGGAATAACCATGCCTGCCCTATCAGAATCATTGTGGAGATCAAAAGAGTAATGTATGTGAAAACATTGTAGTAAGAGTTATAATACATCTGTAAGCTATTATCATTATTAGTCACCTGCCCACTTTATAATTACATAAATTATACATCGAGAATCCATTCAAATCTCTATACAGATAATGGTTAAAAGTTCTGGTCCATAAAGAGAGGAGGATCTAATCCACCAATTCAAACCCCATTCCATCAGCTGATTCAGTCAGACATTCAACAAATGCTCACCAACTATGGGTCAAGCACTAGACATGTGATGAACAAGCCTACAGGAGGCAGCATGGCTCGGTGTGAATCATGTGAACGTTGAAGTAACACAGTGTAGATTTCTATTTTAGCTTAGGTGGCTGTAACCTTCATTTCTCCAAGTCTCAGGGTTTCTTTGTCCACAAATGAGATGCTACTGTGAGAAGTTGTTGTAAATAAGTGTTGGTCTAGCTACACACAAGATGCCATGGAAACCCCCAGTTGGGTTACCTACCCCAGCCTTAGGATATCAGAGAAAATCCTCTTGTGCCTTCAAACTGAGTCCCTTGTGTTCTCATCATTCAGCTCCCATTTATAAGTGAGAACATGAGTGTTTAGTTTTCTGTTTCTGTGTTAGTTTGCTGAGGATGATGGCTTCCAGCTCCACCCATGTCCCTGCAAAGGACATGATCTCACTCCTTTTTATGGCTGCATAGTATTCCATTGTGTATATGTACCACATTTTCTTTATTTATCCAGTTTTTCACTGATGAGCATTTGGGTTGATACCATGTCTTTGAAGATAAGCACTTTAAAAGTAACACAGATTTGCTCACAAAAATGAGAATACTGGAGTAATGAAGACAAAAGCCAGGTTGAATGGATGATGGCATGAGTAAAAGGTGAGACCAGAAAGACAGCATATACAGGACACTTCCAAGGGGCTCAACTGAGGAGAAGAAGATGGAGGTAGGGCTTGGAGGATAAGTTGCTGTGGAGTAGAGAGAGGGATGTCTTTAAGATGAGAGAGATTTGAACATATTTAAATGCTGATGGAAATAAGTCATTTATGAACGTGAAGTTGACAACACTGGAAAGAGAGGAAAACAATTGATGGGGCTAAGTTGCTGACGATGCAAGTGCCCAGGTAGAGAAAATAGCTGAGACAGGGAGAGGCAAGGAGGTAAGGAGGGGTGTGGACACATGTAAGGCTGTATTAGGATGTGATATTGAAGATGTTTCCTATAATGGCTTCTATTTGCTGGGTGAAATAGGAGATGAGATTGTCTGCTGAGGGTGAAGAGGGAAGACATAGGAAAAGAGCCTCAAAGGAAAAAAGAATATTTGCAAAAATCATTTTGGAAAATGACAGAGACATGTAACAGGGAAAACAGTGCAGCTTTACCAGTTAGGACAGGAGACTCAGATGAGATCAAAAACCATGAATTTGGGGATGCCACTTAGCTGTGATTTCATGTGATTTTCTCCAGCTTCATTCAGTGGGGCAGGAAAAGCAACAGAAACATTGGTAGTTGGGTGTAATTCAAAGTCGAGGACAGAAGGGCAAGGGAACAGGGAGTTAAAGGTGTTAGGAAGAGAATGATTGAAGAAATGAACCTTAATATCTAGGCTGGCTCCAGATGGAATGAGGATGGGCAAGACTGGGAGGGAGAAAATAGGAGGACCAGGGAAACGCAATGGCTCAAAGGCTCAAAGCACAGCTATTTGGGAGTAAGAGATAAAGGTTTGGGATGATAAGAGGTTGTGGAGCTTTTTAATTATGATTTCAGAGGTGCATAACTCCTAGGTATTAGACAGTCCTGACAGGCCACGTGTCACAGAAGTGTGTGTGTGTGTGTGTGTGTGTGTGTGCATGTGTGTCTGACTGACCAGCTGCCCTTCCTTTGGGGAACTTTCCCTCTGTCATTACATGTGCTCCTGGTTGAACAGGTAATCCTAGAACGTCACCTGACCCCAATCTCACTAACAGTGGTTGGCATGGGATGCAGGCTGGTGAGTGAGTTCATCCACCTGGCTACAGTGATTGGTTCAAGGATAGGTTGTATGACCTGAAAGAGATGATCAGGCTCTCCACTAATATTTTTTGCATGGACACTTGGAGACAAGGGGTATCTCTTTTTCTCGGCTCATGAGGGGTTTTTTTTGGTTTTGTTTGTTTGTTTTGTTCTGATTTTTGCCCAGAATGGTCTCGAACTCCTGAGCTCAAGCATTCCACCCTTCTCAGCCTTCCAAAGTGCTGTGATTACAGGCGTGAGCCACATGACCACATCAGTTGTAAAAATCATGCAACTGCTTGTGATCATCTCTTCTGGTAGCATGGAGGAACCTATATGCGGAAGGAAAAAGTCCAACATGCAAAGACAAGCAAAATCAAATCGACATGAGAGATGGATAGAAGCAGAAAGAATCCAGACACCAATTCTGAATCCTTGGATCTAACCAAGCTGAAGTTAGTCTACCCCTGAATCTTTCAAGCAAGCCCCCAAAATTCTCCTTTCAGCTTAAGGTACTCTAAATTGGATTACTATAAGCTACAATCTAGGATGTGAGTGACTGAAACAAAAGGAGATAAAAGTATAAGCACTGAGAAGGCCAAGGAACTAAAGATATAGGCTGGGTATGGTGGCTCATGTCTGTAATCCCAGCACTTTGGGAGGCCAAGGCAGGTGAATCACAAAGTCAAGAGATGGAGACCGTCCGGGCGTGGTGGCTCAAGCCTGTAATCCCAGCACTTTGGGAGGCCGAGACGGGGGGATCACGAGGTTAGGAGATCGAGACTATCCTGGCTAACATGGTGAAACCCTGTCTCTACTAAAAAAATACAAAAAACTAGCCGGGTGAGGTGGCGGGCACCTGTAATCCCAGCTACTCCGGAGGCTGAGGCAGGAGAATGGCATGAATCCGGGAGGCGGAGCTTGCAGTGAGCAGGGATCCGGCCACTGTACTCCAGCCTGGGAGACAGAGCGAGACTCCCTCTCAAAAAAAAAAAAAAAAAAAAAAAAAAGAGATCGAGACCATCCTGGCCAACATGGTGAAACTCTCTCTCTACTAAAAATACAAAAATTAGCCAGGCATAGTGGCACATCCCTCCAGCTGCTGGGGAGGCTGAGGCAGGAGAATCAATTGAACCCAGGAGGAGGAGGTTGCAGTGAGCCGAGATCACGCCACTGCACTCCAGTCTGGTGACAGACTGAGACTCCGTCTCAAAAAAATAAAATGAAAAGATATGATGCTGCATGAGTTGGCCTTACAGGCATTAAAGCTACCCAAGACGAAGGCAGCACCCAGTGGGAGTAGCGAAGACACTTATGAACCACTTGCAAAAGTCTCAAGCCGGGAGAATAGATAGGTTTTTAGTAGGTAACCCCAAAGAGGTCTAAAAGAAAGTTATCTGCCTGTCAGCTAGCAGGAGCCTCAAATGAACCATGTTTTTATACAAAGGCAGAGGAATACGGTATGGAAGCACATAGCGGAAAGAGAAGCATACAGACCCCACTTGCTAATGAGAAGCGAAGTGAGGTGCATAAAATCACTACTGCATATGTCCAACAATGTGGATAAAATCACTACTGCATCAACTGGGTGAGACTTTCCAAGCCAAAGGCTGCATAACCATGAAATGCTTCCCCAGTGAAAATGAGACTCCAATTCTGAGTTGTAAGTATTATCACAATATCAGTAAAGTAGATTTCTTTAACAGCTCCAGCCTGCTGCCCCTGAGCCTTGAATCAATTGCTGTTCATCTGTAAAATAGACCGTCAGGTAAAACTGGAAATTTCAGATGGGTCAAGCTTAAATTGCTTTCCCTAATTGAGATGTTTTTATGCATCTATTTACATGTCACAGACAGTGACCAGAATAATCACCTCAGTAGCAAATATTACTATCACTCAAGTGTATTTGATAGAAGAGTTAGTATTAAATATTTTAAAGCCTTATGTAAAAATCATATCAAACTAGTGCATTTTATTGGAAAACATAAAATATACATGGATATTATAGAAGAACAAAATCTAACCTAAAAATTCAAAGCTGGCCTGCCAACTCTGGAATGATTGCCACAAAGGGAAATCCAACAACCAATTGGCATTTTAACAAAGAAGCAAATGGCTTTATTAAAAGATTTTCAATTTGTCCAAATGAAAAGCAATGTGTATATGAACTGTATACATGTACAGAATTTATTTTTCCCATTTCATATACCCTTTTCACTAGAAGTCCCTAAAGATCATATTCAAACATTTTTCATATTTCTATGTATCTTAAAGATCACTGTAGATCATTTTGTGTATGTTAAAGATCACTAGAGTCACATAGTGGAAATATTATATAAACATATATTTGGATAAATGGAATGAAATTTCGCGTAATAAACAGAAAGTACAGTACTAACCACTATGGATCATTTTTAGTCTCTTACATAAATCCTGATATATGATTAATGATACTAACTCAAAAATGAAAAAATATATTTCATGTTTTGAAAATATTATTTAAAATATCTTTGAATAGTGTAGAAAATAAATTTCCCAAGAAACTAAATCAAGTTTATTAAAGATTATATTTGGAAAATGAAAACAAAGAGAATGGACAAAAACAATCTCCACTCTCATACACCCACATCCACCTGTAACTGCATTTATGGGTGCATGATTCAGGGTGGAGCAGAGCCACTCAAGCTCTGAGAGCCTCCAGAGACTCACTGAAGTCACTTCCTCCACTCAAGGTGATTTTGGATCCAAAATAGCAGCCACGACTACATCTTTGGAGCATGTGAAAAGGGGTTGGTGGGGAAAACTACAGGCCTCCCCCGGAGGAAATTCAAGACTGCCTGTCCTGCCTCTGGCCAGCCTAGTGACCTCAGTCAGGGCTGCGCAGGTATGTTTACTCACATGCAAAATGCTACTCATACTGTCCGTGCACATAAAGGAGAAAGCCAGGCAGGGATGCCCACTCCACAAGCAAAGCCTGGTCACTATCCCTCTGTGTGGTCTGTCATCCAACCAGTAGGTGTCAAATTCATGTGCTTTCTTTTAGATTTTTCCTTTTCTTTCTTTTATCTTTTTTTCTTTTTTTTTTTGAATCATCCATTCTACATTTATTGGTAGTTTTCCTAAAAGAAGTTCTTCGCTATTTTTTCCCATTTTATCACTTATTTTCTGTAGCACTGTGGATTCTCGGATTTTTAGTTATTTAAAGTATAACAATCAGTGCATTTGTCAAGCTTAAAAAATTAAAAATATTTTAATATAATCTAGGACTTAGTCCACATTCAAATTTTTACAATTATTGCAAGAATATTTTATGCTTTTTCAAATTCAAACCAAGATCCAATCTAGTTTCAGCCCTTGCAATTGATTGTTTCAATTCTTTAATTTCTTTTAGTCTAGAAGAAAAAATTTAAAATATTTTAATATAATCTAGGACTTAGTCCACATTCAAATTTTTACAACTATTGCAAGAATATTTTATGCTTTTTAAAATTCAAACCAAGATCCAATCTAGTTTCGGCCCTTGCAATTGATTGTTTCATCTCTTTAATTTCTTTTAGTCTAGAAGAAAGAAGGCAATAATTTGCTTATTATGACTTTGACTTTTTTTGTTTTGTTTTTTGAGACAAGGTCTCTCTCTCTTGCCCAGGCTGGAGTGCAGTGGCGCGATCTGGGCTCATTGCAACCTCCGCCTCCTGGGTTCAAGCAATTCTCATGTCTCAGCCTCTTGAGTAGCTGGGATTACAGGCATATGCCACCACATCGAGCTTATTTTTGTATTTTTTGTAGAGATGGGGTTTTGCCATGTTGACCAGCCTGACTTTGACTTTTTGATGACTCACAAACGGTTGGCTCTATATTTTTCATTTTCTCCTAATGTTTGGGTGCACCAGATCCATTTTTTCCCCTTTCCTTTAATTTCATGCTAGAGCTTCTTTTAAGGACAATAAAAAAATACATTTTACATGTTGGAAATTAGATAAATTGTCCAAAAGTGTAACACATTTTTCTCAGTGAAGAATATGATTCCCTGAAAAATTTGTAAAATAGAAATTTAAATGGAAAACAGAAAGTGACAGGAATTCATAATAAAATCCTGATCTTAAAAAGGTACCATTGCTGTGGGTGTTTTGGATATATTGGTGAATAAGACTGTATAGGATTTCTTCATCTTATAAGGTTGGGCTCACAATAAACTTTCCACATTAAAGGACTGAGATCAGCCCTGCTGAAACATTAACAATTACCACCAGATGTAGTCTGGAAGCAACAGTTAGAACAGGCAAGTTTCTTACAGGACCTGAAACCTATGTAAGTTTGATCCAAATGAATTAAGTATATTGCTTTTGCTTTTTTGAAGAAATCATATAGCTTACACTTGTAAATCTGTCATTTATGGACATTAACTCTTTTTTTTTTTTTTTTTTTTTTTGAGATATAGTCTCACTCTGCTGCCCAGGCTGGAGTGCAATGGCACAATATTGGCTCACTGCAGCCTCCATCTCCTGGGTTCAAGTGCTTTTCCTGCTGAGTAGCTGGGATTAGAGGCGCGCACCACCACACCTGACTAATTTTTTGTATTTTTAGTAGAAACAGGGTCTCACCATGTTGGCCAGGCTGGTTTCAAACTTCTAACCTCAAATGATATGCCCTCCTTGGCCTCCTAAAGTGCTGGGATTACAGGCGTGAACCACCGTGCCCAGCCTAGATATTAACTCTTGATGGCAGGGGTATTTTTCTCCCTATATGCAAGCAATTCCCGCCAGCATCATAGAGATTCAGGAAAAGCCGAGTCTGTGTAGCAGGAGAAGAGGCATGGCCTTTGAGGCAGGGCCAATAAGTTATCCATCCTGGTTCCACCACTACCCAGCCTCAACCTTGGATAGGTAACTCCATGTCTGAGCCCCAGAAAGGTTGTAAAATAAAAATGTCACAGCTTCTCTACATGGTTATTATGAGAACTAAATTGGCTAGTAAAGCCCCTGACTTAAAATAGATACCCCGCAATGTTAATCTCCCACTCCCATTTCCCAATCTAACTCATGCAATCTGGTGGAATTCTTCTGGATCCCAAAATGCTAGTAAATGAAATCATAGGCGTTTTTAACGCTGAGTGTTTATCTAAAGCTGACACTTTTGAGATCGTTCTTGCAAGTGATGCATTCTCACTGTATCATCAAAGCATAAAATATTCACAAACTGATCAAATCTCAAAGACAGGAGGAATCTGTGAAATTGGGAATTGTGTCCCATATCTTATGGCCACCTCTCTCAAGAGACACAGTGTTCAATGAAGAAGTGGTAAATGGCCTTGTGGGTGCCTATCTTGCCCGGTAGTCACATCTTTGAGGCAGGCACAGCTAACAAAGTGATGCTGATGTGAATGGATCAGTCTTTCAAGACACTTGACGATTTCGTAATCAGGAAGAGCAAGGCTGGTCAAGTTCAAGCCTAGCATCTGGGACACCACCTCCCTGAAGTCTGCCAGCTGCAATATCAAACAGAAACTCATTAACTGGGAGAACAAAACATATCAACTACTGCTGAACCAAATGCAACAAACAAAACACCTGTAGAAAACCCGGGTTTGCATGAGGGAGGGAAATTACCTACCCTCTTCCTAGTTCTCTCACTCATAAAATACCAGATTCCAGATAAGTCCCACAGCTGCCAACCTTCAGAGATTTCACAATCACTTTTCTAATGAGCCAACTGATGTGGTATTGGCTACTAAGTCAAGAATCCAAGTTAAGTAACCATGAATGAGACCTAGACCTCACTAAGTCTTCATTTTCTCATCTTCAGGTTGGGATTAACCAAACACCTACCTCGGAGGGCTGTTCTGAAATTCAGATCACATGAAATGGTGATTGTGTGTGTGCTCTGCATACTAGGAAGGACTAAACAAATGTTGGTGGGGTTGTGTCAATGGATGGTAAACATGCTTTGGGATTTTAGCTGGCTGATAACCTCTTACACTAAAAAAAAAAAAAAAAAAAAAAAAAAAAATAGCAAGAAAGTAAGTATAAGCTAATGAAAACAGGAAGACTTCTAAATTACTATCAAGTCACATCACACAGATTGCCATTTCACAAGCCATATTCCATGGGACTACTCTGGGACTTCTATTTCTCCACTGAAAGAAAAGTGGGGGGCTGGGGACAATGGTCGAAATATGCCTCATACCCCTTCAAATTCTCATAGGCTGGTTTCTGTGGTTCCAGGTTAATGCAAAAGCAGATAAATCAGGGCATCTGGCCAACACCTCATTGAAGGCACCCTCCATGTTAGAAAAGGGATGATCCAACCTGAGTATAGTTACATCCAAGAGAATGCCACCCAAACAGTCCCACCCCAGGCTCATTTGCTCTGCAACCTCCTTCCCTTGCAGAGTCCAATTTGGGAATGGTTTCAGTTGTTACAGTTTGAATTTTATGACACCTCAAAATTCTTATGTTGAAATCTAATGACCAATGTGAAGATATTAGGAGGTGGGGCCTTTGGTGGGTGATTAGATCATGAGGGTGGAGCCCTCATGAATAAGATTAGTGCCCTTATAAAAGAGGCCCCAGAGAGCTGCCTTGCTCCTTCCACCACGTGAGGACACAGCAAGAAGGGGCTGACTCTGAACCAGGAAACTGTGCTCACCAGACACCTTGATCTTGGACTTCTCAGCCTCCAGAACTGTGAGAAAGAGATTTCTGTTATTTATAACCTACTCAGTAGATAGTACTTTGTTACAGCAGCCTGAAAGGACTAAGATACCAACCTAGTCTCCCTGATGAAAAAGTTTCTCTCAGACTTCCACCCTTTCCAATGTGGCCAAAGCTATTCATTCCGAAGAAGTTTCCTTTCTGAGAACACTCATTGTGTCGTTTGGCTTTCCCCATCTCTGCCTGACACATGAACCAAAACAGAGGCAGCCAAAGCCGGGGGAAAAAAACCTAGGATCAGAGTCCACTCTATGCCCTTTTGAGCTTCAAAAGGAGAAACAGACAAAAGCCAAAAGCAATGGAGGTCAAGCTGCCCGGTACATGTTTCTTTATGCCTGACCTCCTGATGGACTCAGTAGATAAAATGCTCCTCCTTGTAGCCAGCAAGCAAATGAGTACTTTTTTATGGCTTACATCTGTGCCTGGTCGGCCATCAAGTCTGGGTGCCACTGTTTGAGATTTGGAGCTGTTTTCTGCGACTGATCTCTGCTACAGATAAGGCTTGCCTCCTGAGGCTGAAGCCCTGGTTAACATTAAGAGCTCTGTGATGATGCAAACTTCGGAGGTGATCACCTAACATAACAGAAACCTCCCCAGAACCAGAACCTGTTTTTTCACCAAAACTCTTCCGCTGCTTGAATAAGAATGTCTTTTCCTTTCCTACAATTTGTGCCATGAAAATGTGAACAATTTTTCTTAGCAGGGTGAATCATAATGGTTACTTGAATGCCAAAAGATGCTGGAGGGGCAGGTGGATATGTTGAAAAGATATAGAAAGCTTTGTAAATTGCTTTTGAATAAGTATGTGACTAGCTCTCGCTTCAGGAGCACATGTGTTAACATTGGAACAATACAGAGAAGATTAGCACAGCCCTCATGAAATGACATACAAATTCATGAAACAGTCCATAGTTTTTAAAAAAGAAATGTATGAATAATTATTAATATCCAGCTCTTGAATTGTCCTGTCATTTCCTAAACAAGGTTTCATCACCAGATTTAGACCCACCTGCTTTTCTCTCTTTTCTGCTTCTTCCAAAGATTTTTTTAGTGTCTTCATTTCACTGGTTACCACTTCTATTATGTTTCTGGCCCTTTCTTTATTCTCCTTAGCCTCATGTTCTGTGGTATCCAGTTCTGACTTGACAGACATGAGCTTTTTCTCAGCTTTCTCCTTCATCTTCTCCAGCTGGTCTCTGGATTTGTTTAGATCTTCAATAGCTTTAGTCTGTTCCAAAGTTTTAATCTAGGAAGTCAAGAGAATGATGATAACTCCTTTTGTATTTATTTAGGAAAACTGTATAAACATGACATATCAGAAGTCAATGGAATTCGCTTCATACCTTTTTTATGAATAAAGAATGAAGTTCATCTCAAACAGTTACAGATTTTGCTAAGCATATGTGCTGGACAAACATGTCTTAAGACAGTTACAGCTAAAAACAACATATTAGAGTACACTTATTTGAAAAATCAATGAGATAAAACTGTAGACAGCATAATTCTGGGGTCAGATTTTAAAATTAAGCCTGCTGGGTGCTGACGAGTTGATGGGTGCAGCACACCAACATGGCACAAGTATACATATGTAACAAACCTGCACGTTATGCACATGTACCCTAGAACTTAAAGTATAATAAAAAAAAAAGAAAAAAAGATTTTCTGTTCTTAAATAAAATAAAATAAAATAAAATTAAGCCTGCTGGTATATGCACACACACTCTATGAGCTCCATAAGCAAAAGCAGCTTCAACTTTCTGCCCCGACCAATGGGACATCGCTGGTATATAAACATTAGGGAGAGCGAAATGTCCCTTCTTCTAATGCTCTATCCCATGAGAGCTCCACCTCAAATCCACCTCAGCAAGTCTTCACAACTGCTGTGAGGAAAATATAGATGGGCAGTTTTTCAGAAGCGTTTCTAACTTTACCAGTGAGTCTGGGAGGTGAACAGCTGCAACTGTGGGGAGGAGTGGTGTCTTCCTCTGAGAAGCTGTCCCAAGATCTTAAAGCCAAAACACACAGTATGCTGGAGGGTGAGGCACATTCTCTGTATTAGCTTATTATTTAAGATTAGGCCAGAGTTGCTTACAAAAAGAATTTAAGGCCAGGCGTGGTGGCTCATGCCTGCTATACCAGCAATTTGGGAGGCCGAGGCAGCCAGGTTACCTGAGGTCAGGAGTTCAAGATCAGCCTGGCCAACATGGTGAAACCCCATCTCTACTAATAAATAAATAAATAAATAAAATACAAAAATTAGCCAGGCATGGTGGCAGCACTTGTAATCCCAGCTACTCAGGAGGTTGAGGCAGGAGGATTGCTTGAACCCAGGAGGTGGAGGTTGCAGTGAGTCAATATTGTGCAATTGCACTCCAGTCTGGGCAACAGAGTGAGACTTGGTCTCACAAAAAAAAAAAAGAATGAAATTCTGACACATACTACAACATGGATGAGCCTTGAAAACACGCTAAGTGAAATAAGCCAGACACGAAAGGGCTAATGTTGTATAACTCCACTTAGATGAAGTACTAATTCATAGAAATTGTATAGAAGATAGAATAGGCTAATTCATAGAAATTGTATAGAAGATAGAAGTCACCAGGAGTTGGGGAAGAGGAGAAGTGAGAGCTATTATCTGATGGGCACAAAGTTTCAGTTTGAGACTATGGAAAAAATTCTGGAAATCGATAGTGATAATGGTTGTACAACATTGTAAAAGTACTTAATACCACTGAATTGTATACTTAGTAATGTTAAAGTGATATATATTATGTTATTTTTATTTTAGCACAATAAAAAAAGAATTTGAAGCAACTTCACACAGACACAAATGTTTTGACTAATCATTAAAAACAATACAAATGAGCTACAATTTAGTATCCACTAGGTTGGCTAAAATAAAAAAGACAGACAATCACAAGTGTTAGCAAGGATGTGAGGAAACTAGAACTCTCATACACTACTGGTGGGAATGTAAAATAGTGCGGCTACTGTGGAAAATAGTTTGCCAGTTTTTAAAATATTAAACATAGAATTACCACATGACCCAGCAATTCCATTCCTAGGCGTATGGGCAACAGAACTGAAAACTTATGCCCACACACAAACTGTACACAAATGTTCGTAGAAGCATTATTCATAATCACCAAAAAGTAGAAACAACCCAAATGCCATCAGCTGGTGAATGGAAAAACAAAATGTAGTATAGCCATACAATGGACTATCATTCAGCAGTAAAAAAGAATAGAGTACTGTGACATGCTACCACATGGGTAAACCTTGAAAACATCATGCTAAGGGAAAGAAGCCAATTGCAAAAAAGAACACATATTCTATTATCCCATTTATATGAAAGATCCAGAAAAGGCCAGGGGTTAGTGGGAGGGCAGAATGGGGGAGCAACCATTTATGGGTACAGGGTTTGTCTTGGAGGTGATGAAAATGTTCTGAAACATGATAGTGGTGCCATTTGCTGTATGTACATATACTAAAAATCACTAAATTGTACACTTTTTTGAGACAGGGTCTTGCTCTGTCACCCAGGCTGGAGTGCAGTGGCACAATCTCAGCTCACTGCAGCCTCTGCTTTCTGGTTTTGAGCAATTCTTGTGCCACAGCTTCCCCAGTAGCTGGGATTACAGGTGTGCGCTACCATGCCCCGCTAATTTTTGTATTTTTAGTAGAGACATGATTTTGCCATGCTGACCAGGCTGGTCTTGGACCCCTGGCCTCGAGTGATCCTCTCACCTTAGCCTCCCAAACTGTTGGGAATACAGGTGTCAGCCACTGCACCGGGCCTAAATTGTACACTTTTAAAAAGGGAATTTTATGATATATCAATTGTATCTTGATAAAGCTGTTATTTGAAAGTGCATTTACAAGGAAGCTCTTTAAAAGGATCAAAATAAATTAACTTGAAATAAATAAATAAACATATCAGTAAGGAATGAATAGACAAAGAGCAAACAAAGACCAGTACAGCTCTGAATTTAGTTCTGCGCTTCCTGGCAATTGAGATAAAGTGTTCAGGTATATTCTCAAAGAAAAAGCATTATTTCATGTTATCGTTTTGTGGTTAAATCATTTAAAAAAAATGTAAGACAGTAACAGAATAAAAGATACCAAATAATAAGTATTTGCTGTCTTCTTCCTTCCCTCCTGACCCTTCTTTCCTAAGAAGAAAAGATGTTTTATTGATGTATCTACTTTTTTTTTTTTTTTTTTTTGAGACGGAGTCTCCCTCTGTTGCCCAGGCTGGAGTGCAGTGGCACGACCTCTGCTCACTGCAAGCTCCGCCATCTCCCGGGTTAACGCCATTCTCCTGCCTCAGCCTCCCTAGAAGCTAGGACTACAGGCACCCACCACCACACCCAGCTAAGTTTTGTATTTTCAGTAGAGACGGGGTTTCACCATGTTCGCCAGGATGGTCTCGATCTCCTGACCTCGTGATCCACCTGCCTTGGCCTCCCAAAGTGCTGGGATTACAGGCGTGAGCCACCACGCCCAGCACATCTACTTTTATCTAATTGCTTCTAGGGTAGAATTTGGGTAAAGGAGGAGATTGTCAGGAAGGAAGCAAGCCAGGGAGGCTAAATTGACCTACATGGTAAAGAGCTGAGAGAGAAGTAGGGAGAAAGATGAAGAATTCTGTGCTAACTAGGCTGCAGGAAAGCCTTCTTGAAGAAATCTAGAATCATGCAAGAGGGAACTGTAAGAAGGCATTGGTGTTGTGCAGCAATGTAATGAGAGAGAAAGGGGAATGAGAATGTTGCTGCCCCTGATGAATGAAATCTCTTTGTGTTTTTTTACTGATGATAATAAAACTAACAACTGTCATTTAGTTGCTCAACTCCTGATTATGTATTGCTAAAGGGCTTTCAGATGACTGTGACTTACGTTGGTGACATTTGGAGACTACTGTCACAGATTGAAATCTCTCCCTAGGGTTGGGCTTAGAGTGCATCTTCACTGTGGCTGAGTATCTGAATCATGGCACAAGTTAGCGTGTTCTACATTCTGAAGGTTCTCACTATCCCATTAGAAAGTCTGAGGAATGAGGAGCAACTGTTCTAAGATTAGGACATGATCTAGAGGAGATGTGACTGCTTGGGATATAGATGTCCAGATGGAAAAAATAATCAGATTTATTTATACCATTTTGTGTGACATCACTAAATTGAGGAATCTTGAGTCAAATACCTGCTGAACTCATAAACCAGAAACCAGTTTTGGCCGGGCGCGGTGGCTCACACCTGTAATCCCAGCACTTTGGGAGGCCGAGGTGGGTGGATCACGAGGTCAGGAGTTCGAGACCAGCCTGGCCAAGATAGTGAAACCCCGTCTCTACTAAAAATGCAAAAATTAGCCAGGCGTGGTGGCGGGCACCTGTAATCCCAGCTACTCTGGAGGCTGAGGCAGGAGAATCACTTGAACCCAGGAGGCGGAGGTTGCAGTGAGCAGAGACCACACCATTGCACTCCAGCCTGGGTGACAGAGTGACACTCCATCTCAAAAAAAAACAAAAACAAAAACAAAAAAACAGTTTTGACCTACTATAACCCACAGAACTTCTTAAGGCACAAAACTTCTTTTGCTATAGTCTGAATGTTTGCGTCCTCCTAAATTCATATGTTGAAATTCTAACCACCACAGTGATGATATTAAGAAGTGGGACCTCTTCTTAATATCAACTTAGGCCGGGCGCAGTGGCTCAAGCCTGTAATCCCAGCACTTTGGGAGGCCGAGACGGGCGGATCACGAGGTCAGGAGATCGAGACCATCCTGGCTAACACGGTGAAACCCCGTCTCTACTAAAAAATACAAAAAACTAGCCGGGCGAGGTGGCGGGCGCCTGTAGTCCCAGCTACTCGGGAGGCTGAGGCAGGAGAATGGCATGAACCTGGGAGGCGGAGCTTGCAGTGAGCTGAGGTCCGGCCACTGCACTCCAGCCTGGGCGACAGAGCGAGACTCCGTCTCAAAAAAAAAAAAAAAAAAAAAAAATTATCAACTTAATATCTTCTTAATAATAACATGGGAAGGTGATCAGGTTATGAAGGCAGAGCCATCATGAATGAGATTAGTGCTCTTATAGAAGAGGGCCCAGAGAGCTGCCTCACCCCTTCCATTATGTGAAGACACAGCAAGAAGGCATCATCTATGAACAAGGAAGCATGCTCTCCCCAGACATGAAATCTGCTGACACCTTGATTTTTAGCTTCCCAGCCTCTAGAACTGTAAGAAATTTCTGTTGTGTATAAGCCACCCCGTTTATGGTATTTTGTTATAGCAGCCTTAATAGACTAAGATAACTTTCTTTCTTTTTTTTTTCAGATGGGGTTTCACTCTTGTCACCCAGACTGGAGTGCAGTGGCACAGTCTCAGCTCACTGCAACCTCTGCCTCCTGGGTTCAAGCGATCCTCCTACCTCAGCCTCCAGAGTAGCTGGGACTACAGGCGCATGCCACCACTCCCGGCTAATTTTTGTATTTTTAGTAGAGACGGGGTTTCACCATGTTGGCCAAGATGTTCTCAATCTCCTGACCTTGTGATCTGCCCGCCTCAACCTCCCAAAGTGCTGAGAGACTAAGACACCTTTCTAGACAGAGAGGAGGTCGATGGTAGACATTCTCAGACAGGTTTGTAGCTATCGACCTGGCTCCATCCAAAGGAGATTAAATCCCTTGGAAATTGGCAGCTTCTATGAAACTTACAATCAAGAAGGCATAAGAACAACTGCTGCAGCTTCAGAACTATGCAGAAAATAAAATGTCAACAGCTGGGAGAAAAAATTCTAAGTGAGCAACAGAGCCAATGAAACATATCACCAGTAGAGCAGACACCTGAGACAGGGAAATAGCACCCACTAAGTGCAGGTCTACAGGGGCCGACCTTGCAAACCGTTTATGGATCCCAAGTTATCAAAACGCTTATTTGATTATGAACTGCATAGTAGATACCAATACATCAGAGCATTGTCTCAATGTTAATGCCTACGTGTGCTGATTGTATTGTGATCATGTAAAAGAATGCCCTTGTTCTTAAGTGATACGTGGGAAAATATTTGGGGGGTGAAGTGTCATGATGTTTGCTACTTACTCTCACATGCTTTGGCAAAAATAAAACATCTATCTCTCTCTCTCCGGGCAAAATATAATAATCAGTAAAATATTAACAATCTATGTGAAGGGTAAAAGAGTATCTATTATACTATTCCTGCCATTTTCTACAGATTAGAAAGTTTTCAAAACAATTGAATATTTTCAAAACAAGAAGTTGGGAAAGGGAAAGTATTGATCATGGATCCTACTAGTAGAATTTTTTAAATATATATATATATACACACATATTTATAAGTTACATAAGCATATTGCTCAAAATAATATATTCTGTAGACCATTAAACATTTTACAAAATGGGGACATTATATTGATTAAGTAAATATCAATTTTTAAAACAAAGTGATCTCCCTTTAAAACAAAGAAATTCCTTTCACATACAAACTATCTCACTGCTACAAAGAAAATATGTGGCAAATGGTAAATTGCTGGGATTGGTATGTTGAATTTTAAACCTTGTATCTATAAAAGAACAGATACATTCAGCCTGTCTGTTCAGATTGGGAAAACATTTACAGTGGGCTGTCTACCAAAGATGATGGAACACAGCTTGGAGGTCTAGAAACTCATGAATCAAGTCCTAATGAGAAGAACTTGTTGCCAAGAATCTCTAAAAAATATGAGACTTTATCAGAATCCTCAGGGCTGCCTGAATCTTTATTCCCAGGAAGCAAGAACAAGTAATGTCGCTCTGAGCCAAGCCACCAGGGCAGAACAGGGAGCCAACAGTGGTGAAGACAGCCTCAAACCCAACAACAGATTCCTGAGAGTGGAGTGGGACTAAGTTGGTTTCTTAATCTTCCTAAGGGAACTCCTCAGACCCAGCTCAGAGTTCAGCGAGAGACTGTGCCCCTAATTTTCTTCCAGTGGGACAGAACTGGTCATAAACAAGATTGATGTGCCGTTCAGACTCTAGCAAAGGCAGAGAAGGTTCCAAGTGTGCTTCGCTGTCATAAACACTGTATCTATTGTCTGCTTCCTTAAAGAAAAGAATTGTAAAATCCCGTGAACAATTATCTCATGTTATAAGGGTCAAAGGCCCAGAAAGGGAAGATGACTAAATTTAATTTTTGATGTGTTGGCTTCCTGAGAGGATCTGAATTCTCCAGCTGGGAGGTTTCAGGAAGCTGCATTGAAAACACCACCCAGTAGGAGCCAGGAAGTGAGCACAGGCTCTCTGAATGGGATAGGACAGCAAAGTGGGAGAGTCTTTCCATGGCCCAAATAGATACTGTGTCCCTCTTTGAAAAGGACACAAAAATTTAACTAAGTAGAAAACATTATCAAGATGGCTAACTAAAGGCAACCAACACTGATCTCGACCACAAAGACGGACCAAAACAACAAATAACCACACAACAAACAGTATCTAGAGAGGAACACTGGAATTCCGCAAGGAAGTGACAAAGACCTTCTGAGATGCAAAAACTCAGGAGGGCAGCATAGAAAGGAAAACAAAGCAGTCAGCCAGGATCAGCTTGGAGCAAAGAGAGATTTCCCACTGCAGGAAAAAGGTAAGTGGGAGATCCCCAGCAGTCCACATGCACACCATGGACACCTGTAAACTTAGCTACCGGAGACCTCAGCCCTTACAGGACACAAGCCCAGTATAGGCAGCTGCCCAGAGTCCATGTGACCTCATTATTCTAGAGAAGAAATTTATGCTGAGGCAAACTCACTTTCTGAGACTGAAAGTGCATGCTACCCAGAGCCCAACAGCCACCTACTCATGGCCTTCTGCCATGACCACTGGCAATCCACCCCCACTTTCAGTGGTAGGACCACCTCATCCCTGCATGTGTCACCAGAGGCCCAAGGACCAGCCTGCCAAGCATCTCCATCCCCAGCAAAGCCACACCACAGCCTCCACAAAACACCACACCCTGAAGTAGTCACAGACACTGCTAACACTGATTACAGCTAAAGAAATCATACAGAGACTACACAACTGTACCTTCCCAGAACCAAAGCCAAAACACTCTACCCAATCAACAATACAGTCCATATCTACAGGAAAAAGTCTTTCCCTACCAAAGCTGCTTCATAAAATTGGAAGAAGTGCTTGTTTCAACAGATGTACAGATATAAACATAAGGACACAAGACACATGAAAAAAGCAAGTATGCCTCCATAGGAACACAATAAAACTTCAGTAACAAATCCCAAAGAAAAGGGCCTCTATGAAATGCTTGACAAAGAATTCAAATAATGATCTTAAGGAAACTCAATGAAATAAAAGAGAACACAGATAATTCAATGATCTGAATAAGAAAGTCAGCAAAGAGATAAATATAAAAAAAAAGAACCAAGGTTAAATCTTGGAACTGAAGAATTCAATTAATAAAATTAAAAACATTATTGAGAGCTTCAACAATAGACTAGATCATGCTAAAGAAATAATTTCTAAACCTGAAAACAAGTCTCTTGAAATAACCCAGCCAAAAAAAGAAAAAATAATGAAGAAACTCTATGTGGCATAGGAGCACCATTAAGTGAACAAATATTTGCATTATTGGAAGTTACGGAAGAAAAAGAGATGGAAAATGCATTAAAATCCTGTTTAATGAAATACTAGTTGGAAATGTCCCAAATCTTGTGAGAGATATGGACAGAGACAGGAAGCTCAAAGATCCCCAAATAGATTCAGCCTAAAAAGGTCCTCTTTCAGGAATATTAAAGTCTAAAAGTCAAAGACTAAAAGAGAATTCTAAAAACAGCAAAAGAAAAGCATAAAGTCACATATAAGTGAAATTTCCATCAGATTAACAGTGGGTTTCTCAAGAGAAATGTTACAGGTTAGGAGAAAATGGGAGTCAAGTACTAAAAGGAAAAAAAATGCCTATCAACAATACACAGCCACTATGCTTCAAACAAGAAAAAGAAACAAGTTTTTCCCAGACAAGCGCAAACTGAGGGAACTCATCACCATTAGACAAGTCCAAGAAGAAATGTTTAAGAGTCCTACACCTAGAAGCAAAAAGATTATATTTACCAGAATGAAAACACATGAAAGTTAAAACTCACTATTAAAGCAGATACACAAATGGGAAAGAGAAAGTCATCAAATGTTATCACTACAAAAATCACCAAACTGCAAACTGCAAAGATAAACAATGAGAGGAAAAAAGGAATAAACAATATATTAAAAAAACAGAAAACAATTACCAAAATGAAAGGCCTACGTCTTCACTTATAAATAGCAACCTTGGATGTAAATGGTTTAAATTCCTCAATTAAAAAATATAGACTGAAAATACATTTATGTTCAAGGTCAACCCCTGTAGACCCACTTAGTAGGGGGCATTTTTCTGTTTCAAGTACCTGCTCTGTACCTGCTCTACTGATGCCATCGCAAACAACAACAAAATGGTAATAACAAGTTCTTACTTACCAGTAATAACATTGAATGTAAATGGTCTAAGCTCTCCAATTAGTGGCTAAATGGATTTTTTTAAAAACTCAACTATATGCTGCCTATAAGAAATTCACTTCACCTGTAAAGACACACATAGACGGAATGTGAAGAGATGGAAAAAGATAATTTAAGCAAACAAAAGCCAAAATCAAGCAGAACTAGCTATACTTACAGAAAACAAGCTAGATTTTAAGTAAGCAAAAGATGAAAACGGTGATTATATAATGATAAAAAGAACAATTCAACAAGAGGATATAACACTTGTAAATATATATGTATCCAACACATCCGGATACATAAAGCAAATATTGTTAGAGATAACGAGAGATAAATTCCATTATAAAAATAGTTGAGGTCTTCAACACCTCACACTTGGTATTGGACAGATCCTGTAGACAGAAAATCAACAAAGTAGCCTTGGACATAAACTATACTATGGAACAATTTTACCTAACAAATGTTTACAGAATATTTCATTCAACTACTGCAGAATACATGCTCTTTTCATCAGCACATGGAACATTCTCCAGGATAAACCGTACGTTAGACCACAAAACAAGTCTCAACAAATTTTTTTTAAATAGAAATCATATCAAGTATCTTTTAAGACCACAGTGGACTAAAACGAGAAATCAATCACAAGAGAAACTTTGGAAATTATACAGATACATGGAAATTAAACAACATGCACCTGAATGACAAATGTGGTCAAGGAAGAAATTAAGAAGAAAATCCAAAAAATTCTTGAAACAAATGAAAATAGAAGCACAACATATTAAAAATGGTGAAATACAGCAAAAGGAATACTAAGAGAAAATTTATAGCAATAAATGCCTACATCAAAAAGATAAAAAGGTTTTTTGTTTTAAAATGGTGGCATAGGCCAGACGCAGTTACTTACGCCTGTAATCCCAACAACTTGGGCAGCACAGGTGAGTGGATCACCTGAGGCCAGGAGTTCGAGACCATGCTGGCCAAAATGCTGAAACCCCATCTCTACTAAAAATACAGAAGCTAGCAGGGGGTGATGGCACATGCCTGTAATCCCAGCTACTTGGGAGGCTAAGGCAGGAGAATCACTTGAATCCAGGAGGCAGAGGTTGCAGTGAGCCGAGATCACGCCATTGCACTCCCACCTGGGCAACAGAGTGAGACTCTGTCTCAAAAAAAAACAAAAGAAAAACAAAAACTGCAGCATAGAAGCAAGCTGGTGGCACTGCTCCCCCAAACCCCAAGATACACAAAAACAAAAACAAATATACAGCACCAAGATTATCACCAGCAATAGCCCAGAACTCAAATATAAGGATGAGACAGTTCCTGGAGCCAGAGAGAAGTGAAAAAACTCTAAGCAGAGAGTAAGAAAATCAGACTTCCATAGCCACAATGCCTCTCCCCACAGTCTTCTCAGCACCACAAGGACAGAAAACCTTCCCAGACTCATGGTTTCTACAATGGAAAAAGTAAGATTGAGGTGAACAACCAACTTCCCCAACATCTTAAGTTCCCTAGTAAAAGGCCAGTTCCTGCCTCAACCCACAGAAAGCATCTACTTTGAGTACCTGAAGAGAAAAATACATCTGAGGACAGCCAGAGACAAACAGGGGAGATAGCTCTTTAACTTGACCAAAGGAAATGCCAAAACAGAGTGGCATCTTGTTCAGCAGGACCACGCTGTAGGACGTATGTTCCATACATCTCCTGGGCACGAACTCTAGCTAGCCTCCCACACTGCCAGAATATCCTCTTTGGGACATTTCCCATTTGGGACAGGCAATGCTCCAATCATTTACTGAAGCTGAGGCAAACACCGGCTTGAGGCATCATCAATCTATGTATCAATACTATTCTACCATAATAAAGCATGAAATCCTGTCATTCACAGCAACATGGATGAGTCTAGAGGACTTTATGTAAAGTGAAATAAGCCAGGCACAGAAAGAGAAATATTCTCACTCATATGTAAAAGCTAAAAAAGTTGAGTGCATAGATGCAGAGAGTAGACTTGTGGTTACCAGAGGCTGGGAAGGGTGGGGCAGGGTTTAGGAAAAGGTTGATTAATGGATACAGAATTACAGCTGGATAAAAGGAATACGTTTTAGCATTCTAAAGCACTATAGGGTGATTCTAGTTAACAATTTATTGTACATTTTAAAATAGCTAGAAGAGAAGATTTTGAATATTTCCAACAAAAATAAATGATAAATATTTGAGGTGATGGATACACTAATTACCTTGATTTCTTCATTATACATTGTATACATGCATCAAAATATCACTATGTATCCCAAAAATATATACAATTGTTATGTGCCAACTAAAAATGAAAGAAAAAGGTGTAACTAAGCAAGAATGTAGCAGAAATCAAAGATGGATGTTCAGCTTCGCAGTCTGGGCTCACTCCATCTCCTTCCCTACCACAGGAGCGTGTGTCAAAATCAGGGTAATTAGCTGTATTCATTACCTCAAACATTTACCATTTCTTTGTGTTGGAAACATTCAAAATCCTCTTTTCTAGCTATTTGAAGATACACAATAAAGTATTGTTAACTATAGCCATCCTATACTGTTACAGAACAGCTGCAATTTTGTAGCCGTTAACCAAGGAACCTTTCTCAGTTCCTAATAAGGACACACCCTTCCATTCCTTCACCATCTGACCCCTAGGAGCATGCCTCTTGCTGGAGATCTGCTTGCTGTACACGTTCAGAAGTGGGAAGAGCTCAAAGCAGTCCCAGAAATCCAGTGGATCTACATCATCAGAGCTGAGGACGAAATGGGAGCTTAGGGGGAAATAATTAAGGAAGGCTATACTCATTGGGTTGGAGAAAGTTCTGGAGTGGGGAAGGAATGTGGGGAGGCTGTCTTGTCTGGGAGATATAAAGAGAGTTAGAAAGTTGGAGAGAACTTCACAGGTGGCTGAAGAACGTTAATCCCTTTTGGTGTTTCCTTGAAAGATGGCAATGAAGAGAATGAGCTTTCCACTAGTTTTTGATTGTCTGACTGCTGATCTTTGGCCACAGCTCCCTACTAAGGTTGGGCCACATGATATAGGCTGATAGCTGATGACTCTCCACTAAATAGCTATTCTTACTTTCTTTCTTACTGTACAGAATAAAGACCCATTTCTCAGACTGACTTCACTTAAATGAGGTCCAGGGACTAAGTTACTAAGTTCTGGCCAATGGAGACATAAGAAGTGCTGTATCATTCCTGGAAAGCAGCACACAAAGTGTCCTTCCACTGTTCCTCCTTCCTGATGACTAGAGTGAAGCTGGAGCCCCAGCAGCTAGCTTGGCCTAGAAGATGGCATTGAGGACTAAAGCTATTGCTAGGATACTGAAGCAGAAGGTTGAAAACTGAGGTTGCCAGGTGCTTCTTTCCAGTGAGAAGGGAATAAACGCCTCTCCTCTCTAAACCACTGATATTATGGGGTGTTTCAACATATTGAACTGAAACTAATGATAACTGATACAGGCCATAAAGCACCTAGCATAATATGAATTATGCAAAGCATAATTCCTCCTCTGCCATTCTGCCACACGATTTCAGTACTTGGCATTTGCATTTGTGTATAAAGCTATGTCTGTGCCAATGAGTAGTTATCCTGGGCTAAAGAGAAAATGGTAAAGGCAGAGTTAACATATAAATGTGTTCATGCAAAGTGAAGGCCAAACTATGTCATGGCATAGGCACAAATCAAGTATCTGCAGTATTAAAATAAAACACATGGTACAATAACTCCTATACCCTTAGGGAAAATAAACTTTAGACATGCCAAACTCAAAAGAACTTGTATCATGAGCAGTTGGTACCACACATTCTTATTAATGGATGTATTAGCTCATTTTCACATGCTATAAAGAAATACCTGGCTGGGCACGGTGGCTCATGCCTGTAATCCCAGCACTTTGGGAGGCCAAGGCGGGTGGATCACCTGAAGTCAGGAGTTCACAACCAGCCTGGCCAACATGGTGAAACCCCATCTCTACTAAAAATACAAAAAATTAGCCAGGCATGATGGTGCACACCTGTAATCCCAACTACTCAGGAGGCTGAGACAGGAGAATCTCTTGAACCCGGGAGGCAGAGGTTGCAGTGAGCCGAGATCGCACCATTGCACTCCAGCCTGAGTGACAGAGCAAAACTCCATCTTAAAAAAAAGAAAAAGAAAAAAGAAATACCCGAGACTGGGTAATTTATAACAGAAATAAATTTAATGGACTCACAGTTCTGCATCGCTGAGGAGACCTCAGGAAACTTACAATCATGGAGGAAGGGGAAGCAGGCATGTCTTACATAGTGACAGGCAAGAGTGACAGCATGTGAAGAAGAAACTGTCAAACACTTATAAAACATCAAATCTCATGAGAACTCACTCACTATCATGAGAACAACATGCGGAAAACCGCTCCTGTGATCCAATCACCTCCCTCCCTCAACACATGGGCATTACAATTCAAGATGACATTTGGGCAGGGACACAGAGCCAAACCATATCAATGGTGATTTTAGTAAAATAATCTATCACATAGAATTAATATCCCTAATTCTTTAAATTCTATTTTATCCTTTGTTTTGATTTCTAAACTGATATGGATTTCATAATATTAAGAAATATAATAAGATTAAGAAATTTCTATATAGTTTTAAGTTTGTACACATGTAAATAATATTATAATAAAATTATTTTAACTCAACACAGGTAGAGAAATTCATGAAAAAAACATTTTTCTTGCAAAAAGGATTTCTATAATACTTATGTTTGACTGCCAAATTAAAATGTAATAGTATCTGGAAAGGTCTACCTTTTCTTGGTCTAGAATTCAGGAGTAAATTTACAGCATGGGTCTTAAAACAGAAGATTTGTGTAACCTAGGCATCAAGGTCTTCAATCATGGTTTTGAAACAGACATAGAAATGAGTACATGCCGGGCGCAGTGTCACCCTTGTAATCCCAGCACTTCGGGAGGCCAAGACAGGCGGATCACGAGGTCAGGAGATCGACACCATCCTGGCTAACATGGTGAAACCCCGTCTCTACTAAAAATACAAAAAATACAAAAAATTAGCCGGGCGTGGTGGCGGGCACCTGTAGTCCCAGCTACTCAGGAGGCTGAAGCAGGAGAATGGCGTGAACCCAAGAGGCAGAGCTTGCAGTGAGCTGAGACAGCGCCACTACGCTCCAGCCTGGGCAAAAGAGTGAGACTCTGTCTCAAAAAAAAAAAAAAAGAAAGAAACAAGTACAAAAGCTTTCACCCAAATGTTCATAGCAGCCTTGTTCAGAATAGCCAAAAGTGGAAACAATCTAAATGCTCATCAAATGCTGAAAGGACAACCAAAATGTGGTATATCCATATAATGAAATACTCTTCATCCATAAAAAGGAATTATGATGGTTAAATTTATGTATCAATTTGGCTGGGCAATCATACCCACATATTTGGTCAAATATTTAAATGGATAGACTTTGCATAAAGCAGAGTGCCCTCCATAATGTGGGTAAAGCTTCATCCAATCAGTTGAAGGCATAAGCAGAACAAGACAATGAGCTTCCCTGAACACAAGGAAAATCTGCCAGCCTTCATATTTTTACTACCGCATCAGCTCTACCTGGGTCTCCAGTCTGTCAGCCCATCCTGCTAGTCTCCATAATTGTGTGAGCCAATTCTTTAAAATAAATCTCTCCATGTAGATAGATAGATGATTGATTGATAGATGTAGATATTTATATTAGATATTTATATCTACATATATCTGTCTGCATACACACAAACACACATACACACACGCGCGCGTGCACACACACACACACACACACCTCCTATTGCTTCTGTTTTTCTGGAGAACCCTGACCAATACAGGAATGAAGTACTGATCCATGGTACAACATGGGATGAACCTTGAAAATACTAAGTATACTCATACTAAGTAAAAGAAGTGATATGGTTTGGCTGTGTCACCACCCAAATCCCATCTTGAATTGTAGCTCCCATAATTCACATATGTTGTAAGAGGGACCCAGCTGGAGATAACTGAATCATGGGGGTGGTTTCCCCCATGCTTTTCTCATGATAGTGAATAAGTCTCACAAGATCTGATGGTTTTATAAGGGAAAACCCCTGTCACTTGGCTCTCATTCTCTCTTGCCACCACCATGTAAGAAGTGCCTTTCACCTTCCGCCATGATTCTGAGGCCTCCCCAGCCATGTGGAACTGTAAGTCCGTTACACCTCTTTCGTCTGGAAATTGTCCAGTCTCAGGTATGTCTTTATCAGCAGCAGGAAAACAGACTAATACAAAAAGCCAGAGACAAAGGCCATGTATTACATGATTCCATTTATATACAATTTACAGAATGGACAAATTTATAAAGACAGAAAGATTACTGGTTACCAGAAGTGGAAGAAAAGGTAAATGAAGAATGATTGCGGATGGGCGTGGGATTTTGGGGAAGGATGTGGCAGGAGTGATGGAAAGTCCTGGAATTAGATAGTGGTGATGTTTGCACAACCTTGTCAATATACTAAAAACCATTCAATTATACACTTTAAAAAATAAACTTTATGGGATGTAAACATTTCTCATTGTTAAAAAACCATGGAAATGTAATTCAAATTATTTTATATTGTCCCTCTAAGAGTGGTAAAATTGTTAATTTAATAAGTGCAGTGGTTTGAGTAGTGCCTTCCCAAAAGCTGTGTCCACCTAGAACTTCAAAATGTGACCTTATTTAGACAAGGGCCTTTGCAGGTAATGAGTAAGGTAACAGTCTCATGATTAGATCGTTTTGAATTAGGATGGGCCCTAACACCAACAAAGACAGAAAAGGAGAGACACACATGGGGAGGCCATGTGAAGGGGAGGCAGAGATTGGAATTATGCAGCTATAAACCAAGGACTGTTAGTGGGATTGAGTATTGAGCCACTCAGTTTGTAGTAATTGGGTAGCCCTAAGAAATTAATACAGTAAAGCTATTTTTGCTAATGTCCAGAAATATTACTTTATGAATAGTGACATTAATACAGGGACTAGCTTAGGCAATGTATAAGTGGGGAGAGTTGATATCAGTAGTCTGTCTTGGACATTGATATCAGAAGTCTGATATTTTGGATTCGTATCAAATACAAAATAAAAATCTATTCTGTATTTGATATCTCATAAATGCATGAAGTTGGCATTTACTGTGTTAGCACATTAGAGAGAGCTCTATTCTCCACTGGAAGGCAGACTTAACATTCCTTTGAAACGTGTAAGGGCCTGAGTAATTTTTGAGTCAGTCAAACCAAGTCTCTCCTACACATTTCCTATATCTTATCTGTAAAAGTGTGTGGATCTGTCTATGCAAAATAAAGCAACCAAGTAAATAAGTAAGCCAACTTTATTTCCCACCTCTCTTCTCCTTTTCATCCAACTATCCCAGAAAGGTATTGCACTATCTTTGTTTTCATTTGTCTTTCATCCCTGAAATTTGGCTTATTCTCAAAACCCTCACCCACTACCACCATGATCTGTACATGCTTGAGTTACAGATTTTCCAAAACCAAGTGTAGCGGTTACTCCTTCAGTCATTATCTCACTGCTGCACTTGGTACTGTTGACCACAGCCTCATTCTGCTCTCTCCCTATCTCTCTCTGTTTCTTCTCATTCTCTTTCCTGACAATTTTATCCTCCAATGGCCCCCCAGAACCCAGAGGATAAGTCCAAACATCTTAGCATGATACATAAGGCTCCATGTGATCCGGCCCCTGTCCACTGCTCAGCTTCTTCCACTCCCTAACTCCCAGACATGGTCAAGGTGTCATCAGCAGCCGACCAGACCTCCTATTCACCTATTATTGCATTGACTGTCACTCATCCTCATCCTCTACTCCAACAACTGTCGTTTGATCAGAGGCAATGTTGTACCAAATGCTGTACCATGACAGCACTAGGAAGTAATCTGCGTTTATAAAATCTTGGCAAAGACTGGAGACTGATTTTTCAGTCTGAGTTTGTGAAACACTGTACAGCTCTGAATTAGCCATATCCTTGTCTACATACAACTGCCTCCCTATGGGTAAGAGAAATTCTTCAAAAGTGTTAGATCAGGTCTGCAAATTCTCCTTATTGTTCTCTAAAGCCCAAAATTTTGTTTCCTTTTCAAAGGTCTACATCACACATTGGCTATAATGGTGAGGTTCCTTTCCCTATTTTGTTCAACGACATTCTCCAACTATTAACTGTCATACCACTGGTTTCCATTTCTTTAACTTTTCCTTTCTACCTCCTTTGGAAGTGTCCAAAGGCCCTTTATCCTCTCTAACAAAGTAGTACTCCTGTATCCTCATAAGCAAGGACGTCAGAGGGGATGAGTGCCTCTGGCCTAGGGATGAACACCCGCACATCCTACAGTCAGGAGCAGCTGGTGCAATGTCCAGCCACATTAACTTCAGGATAATCTGCACAGTCCTTTGGATACAGGAAACAAACTCCCCACTATCGTCACCCCAAATGGTTAGAGCAGATGGTAGTTGCAGCTAACCGCATTTCTTTGGGTTTAAGATCTGTTTTTGTTCATGCAATGCCATCTTTAGGGGATTCTTCTCTCCCCTCCTTCTTTCTGAGATGATGACTGGATGGAGGAAAGTCCTTGTGACATTAGGAAAAGTGATTCTGGCCCTCATGCTGCCCTGAATCTCTTCTGTATCTATTATTTGACTTGTGAAATGTGTGAGGGTCTCTCACCAGAGTCGACGCCCCATCATTGGTCTTGGTTAGTTCAAGGCTTGGCTGTGGCTGCTATTGGGCCACGGCCTAGGTGATTACCCCAGGGCTTCTGATGGAGGGTCACCTTGTCTCTCAGTTGAAGGGAACACCCCCATCTGCTCCTGTAATGAGCTCTCCAGCTTGCATTTCAGCTGTCATCCATCTCCCTCACTAGTGAAAATGGAACTCCAGGCTCCAGGGAATCGGGGTACAATCTAGGCCCCCAAGATTCATCATCTTTTGCAGTCCCTTCCAGCCAGGGTTAGAACAGCTGATGCCATCCCACCCTACCCCAAATCCCCGCTAAAGGTCAGCCTCAAGTTGTAAAGGGACTGTTGAGGGGACTTACCTCTGATAGTTTCTCCCTACCCATGGCACCACCTCAGATGCTTTCCCTTTCTTTCCCCCTTCCTTGTATTCAGATATGTGCCCTTCTCTGGCGGGGGGGGCGTTCTCCCCTTCTCCAAGGAAGTACACTTCAACTTGGCAGTCCAGTCCCCATAGCAGAAGGGCTTCAGCAGGGAAAAGAAAACTACTCAGAATGGTAACTACAGTGGAAAATATTTTCTAAAACATGGTCCCCACTAGACATGTTCAAGAGCTGGCTTAATTCCAGATTCTTTTTCCCTGTCTGTCTGTTTCCAGATTCGGAAACTTTCCAAAAAGTAGTTTCAGAGCATTGTCTGCTAAGAGCATTGTCCACTGTACTTGCAATTTGCACACCTGCTGAGGATGATGTGTGCATATTAAGTTACATATTATTGCCGGTGGCACACATGCATGACATGTGAATCTTTTGACTAAATTTCTTGCAAGTTTCCATTTCTTTTTGCTCTGCCTTCGTTAGAAGTTAAACACCCTGAATATAGGAAGTATGTCTCCCCAGTCTGGTGACCTTCTCCACTGGACTTGGTAATAATGTATCCTACAGAGCACAACATAAATACCCTTGCCTGCCTGACTCTTTTCAGTAAACAGTTGTGCCCATTTTCTCATTTCTCCCTAAGCAAATTCCAGTGTGATTAATCCCTGTATCATCACTAATAGCAGTCACCAGCACTTTGGAGAAATGTATTTCTTTTCTGGACTTAAAACATCACCACTTTTTGGCCAGGTGCAGTGGCTCACACTTGTAATCCCAGCACTTCAGAAGGCTGAGGCAGGTGGATCACTTGAGGTCAGAAGTTGGGGACCAGTCTGGCCAACATGGTGAAACCGCGTCTCTACTAAAAATACAAAAAAATTAGCCGGGCGTGGTGGTGCACACCTGTAATCCCAGCTACTCAGGAGGCTGAAGCAGGAGAATCACTTGAACCCAGGCAGAGTTTGCAGTGAGTCAAGATCATGCCACTGCACTCTAGCCTGGGTAAAAGAGTGAGACTCCGTCTCGAAAAATTTTTTTAAAAGGCCAGGCGCAGTGGCTCACACATGTAATCCCAGCACTTTGGGAGGCCAAGGTGGGTGGATCACCTGAGATCAGGAGTTCGAGACCAACCTGACCAACATGGAGAAACCAAATCTCTACTGAAAATACAAAATTAGCCAGGCGTGGTGGCGCATACTTATAATCCTGGCTACTCGGGAGGCTGAGGCAGGAGAATCGCTTGAACACAGGAGGAGGAAGTTGTGGTTAGCCAAGATCATGCCATTGCACTCCAGCCTGGGCAACAAGAGCAAAACTTCTCCTCAAAAAAAAAAAAAAAGGAAAAGAAAAGAAAAGAAAACATCACCACTTTTTGACTGACTTTTCACCTAGTGATGATGGCTTCACTTCAGATATTGAAGAGACACTAAATGGATATGTACTCTGATTTGTGTCTTGTTTGCATGTTTCCCACAACTCTAGAAAATCAGAGGAAGCTTTCATCTTTCTTTTTCTGGTGTGTCCTGATAAAGCTGTTATTCTTTTGCATAAACATTGACAGTAACTAGCAAAAAGCAACAATAAAATGGAGCTGAGCACTTGCCTTCAGTTCATTGGTGTCAGCCAGTTTGGCTTTGAGCTCAGTGTTCAAGTCTCGACATGTGTTCAGCTCCTTCTGCAGCCTCTCCACCTTCTTCTGCAGGTTCCTGATGGTAAGATGCATGTTGTCCCTCTCAACCACCAAGGCCGTGCGTGCCTGCTTCTCCTCCTCCAGCTGGGCTATTTTCTGCCGGAGGAGGCTCATGTGTAGTTCTTTGCTCTCCAGTCTCTCTTT
Source organism: Colobus angolensis palliatus (assembly GCF_000951035.1). Taxonomy (NCBI): domain Eukaryota; kingdom Metazoa; phylum Chordata; class Mammalia; order Primates; family Cercopithecidae; genus Colobus; species Colobus angolensis. The sequence continues at coordinate 3,265,119 of NW_012115389.1, forward strand.
CTGTGTCTTTAGCTGGTTTGATGCAAACAGGGATTCTTTTTAAATAATTGAACAATAGTAAATATAAATGAGTTACCCAGTAATAATAACACCCAGAGGTGTTGATCTTTATTTACAGCTCTATAAGACTAATTTGTAAACCATCAAAAAAGTTATTGGATTCCTTTTCCTGATTGCATTTTTTATTCATACCCTTTCCAAGAAGTAATTGCATACCTAAAATCTGAGACAAAGGAGCCCTAGAAAATGTGCAGAGGAGTCAGCTTTCCACATCTGATGCTCTCTAACATTATGTGCATCATCATAAAAGTGTGAAATTACTTTTAAAAAACTCCTCAGATGAGTTTATCAAGAGCAGAATATAATAAGACAGAGAGACAAAATCCTGTCCAACATCTAATGGCCCCAATACCTGCACTGGCGTTTTCTGAAATACCAACTTTTTTTTTTTTTTTTGAGACAGGGTCTCATTCTATTGTGCAGGCTGGGGTGTAGTGGCATGATCACGGTTCACTGCAGCCTCTCCCTCCCAGGCTCAAGCAATCCTTCCACCTCTCAGCCTCCCAAGTAGCTGGGACTACAGGTGTATGCCACCACACTCAGCTGATTTTTGTATTTTTTGTAAAGACAGGGTTTCACCATGTTGCCCCGGCTGGTCTTGAACTCCTGGGTTCAAGAGGTCCACCTGCCTCAGTCTCCAAAAGTGCTGGGATTACAGGTGTAAACCACCACGCCTGGCTGAGAGTTGATATATTTTTAAAGTGAGATATACCAAGGAGATTTTTAAGTAAGCTTTGCTTTAAAGCTTTGCTTATACATATAAAATCTTAGAAATAAAAGGGACTGTAAGAAGGCTTCTTGGTCTTTGTTATATGCCCAGACTATAAGGTCCACAAACTAAGCAGAGGACAGGTTCTCAAACATCATTTATCATTGGTAATCAAACTCAAAAAAGGAAATTAGAGTGATATTTAAGAAAATGACTATGGACTCTAGAGGGGAAGAATCTTCCTGGGCTCCACATGTCAAAATTAGTGGATGGAATATTACGTACAGAAACCTCTGTCATCTGCTACAAACATCAGAATCAGAATCATGTATTATCAAGTGTTCAAACCGAAGACCATCAAATTTCCCCTAATTATCTACTCTGCACTTGTAAAGTGGTAAAAGGTGGAAAGACTTACTGAAATGCTGTTTTGAGTATCCTGCCTAACAGTGACAGCTGTGTCCATATCTAGATCGCTTTTGAACAAGGCCTTTTTAATATTTCTCTCATCAAATTCCCTTTCTTAAGCTTCTTCATGTCAAATTCCACTCCAGGTCGGACATGGTGGCTCATGCCTGTAATCCCAGCAATCTGGGAGGCCAAGGAAGGCGAGTGACCTGAGGTCAGGAATTTGAGACCAGCCCGGCCAACATGGTGAATCCTCATCTCTATTAAAAATACAAAAATTAGCCAGGCGTGGTTGCAGATGCTTGTAAACCCAGCTGCACAGGAGGCTGAGGAAGGAGAATCACCTGAACCTGGGAGGCAGAGGTTGCAGTGGGCCAAGATCGTGCCATTGCACTCCAGCCTGGGTGACAAGAGTGAAACTCTGTCTCAAAACAAAAAAAAAAAAAGAAAAGAAAAAAAAGTTCCACTCCATTGCAATTTTACCCTGGTAAATTCTATAAACTGGTAAGTTTAATAATTATATAATTATTAAGAAGTAATAGTGTTGGAGATTGAGAAAAAGCATCAATGATCTGAGCAGAACTTTGGAAAGAATGGTAGCTAATTTAATGTCTCCAATGGTAATAGAGTTTGTATGCTATCTTTTATAAAATATTTCTCAAGATATGATAGTGGAGAAGCCAAACATGAACACAGCAACTTCTGTGAGCCAAGGGTTTGAAAATGTTATTTATTAAAAACTAGCAACTCCTTGGGGTATGTAGCATCCCCATCTTAAATATGAGGAAACAGAGACAGAGAGGTATATAATTTGTTCAAGGTCACACAGCTTGATGGAACCAAATTGGGAGCCCAGATGTGACTCATTATATAGCATCTACACTGGAATTGTATCATAGCATTTTCCTCCTAAGAACTATTAAAAGAATACATCTGTGTTTTCCTATTTCTTTCCCCAATATCAATAATTATGTAACTAATAATTATATTTTATCCCTTTCATCCATTCATTCATTGATTTAGTCTAAACTGTTTCTAACTCTTCCTTTGAGTGAAGAAAAGTAAGCCCTTCTCTCTCTACTAGAATTTCTAGCGCAACTGAGCTTATAAATGTAGAGGCTGTTAAATGGCCTCCCAGTTCTCCTCCTCTCCCAAAGTAATAGAAACTGTGAATTTTTTCTAGCCAGGTCAATGGCTACCCAGAGTAAAGGCTGCATTTGCAAACCTCCCTTGCAGCTAGGTTTGACCACTAAAACATATTCTGGCCATGGGATATAAACAAAAGTTTATGTAGCAAATTCTGAGTGCCTTTTTCAAAAGATGGCTCTGCTTGTTCTTTTACAGCCTTCTTCCTCACTCTTTTCTTCTTTCTATCTTGAACACAGATATAATGTTTCCAGGCACCATTTGGAACCATGAGAATAAGGATCGCCCTAGGGATGAGAAATGAATCAGCTGAAATGAGCCTGGTTCCTTGAAGACTTTACAGAGGAGAGTTGCCACACCAGCTCCAAACTTCCTGTCTCCAGGAATTCGTGTGAGAAAAACAAAACATAACAAAACAAAAAAACAAAAAACAAAAAACTTCTACTTGCTTAAGTCACTGTCATTGTGGGTACCCATGACACACAGTGAAACACAACCTTAGGTGACAGATACACTTACCAACTCTTCAGACTTGAAATTGAGCCTCCAATTCTAAATACATATGTTTATAAGATTCTTCCTAGTTACACTGGTAAATATGGTGGCAGTACATTATTTTTCAATGTTTGGGTTTTTCAGAAATTTCTTCTCTCAATACTAGCAAGTTTCAATATCCCCTACCTTTCTCTGCAAATTGTGGGCAATGGTCTTGTTCTCAATGACTGCATTGCTCTCAAGACGAACCAGCTGCTCTGTTCGAGCTAAAACCACATCCAGCCGCATGTCAAAACCAAGTTCGGCAGCCATCTGGTCCAACTTCATTTTCTGTGAAAGCTGATCCAGAAATTTAAGATACTAAACCCAAGAACAAAAACAAAAATAGGACACAAAAGTCAAAGTTAATGGGTGATCTCACAGAATCTTTTCCTCTTTCTCCCAAGCTTACAGGTAATTCTCCTTTGCAGAGAGCATAGAGTGGAGCATGGACTCTGATCCAATATGTGGTAATAAATTCCTGAACCATTCTGCTAGCTCCCTGCCTACCCCTTGTTTGAATGCTCTTGACTCTCCTAGCCCTTGATGTTGATGTTCAGTCGAATATTATATACTTTTCTTAACCCTGCCAAACAACACATTTGGCTATGTTTGATTACATCTTCATCTCTCTGCTTTGACAACTTGCTGCTGCAACCATGCCCCTCCCAGGCTAATCCAGCCCCTGGGATCCACCCATTGATAGGGTTTGGCTGTGTCACTACTCAAATCTCATCCTGAATTGTAGCTCCCATAATTCCCACATGTTGAGGGAGGGACCTGGTGGAAGATAATTGAATCATGGGGGCAGTTTCCCCCATACTGTTCTCATGGTAGAGAATAAGTCACATGACATCTGATGGTTTTATCAGGAAAAACCCCTTTTGCTTGGGTCTCATTCTCTCTCTCTCTGCCTGCCACCATGTAAGACATCCCTTACTCTTCCACCATGATTGTGAGGACTCCTGAGCCACGTGGAACTGTGAGTCCATTAAACCTCTTTTTCTCTATAAATCACCCAGCCTCAGGTATGTCTTTTTTTATTTTATTTATTTATTTATTTATTTATTTTTATTTTTATTTTTTTGAGACAGAGTCTTCCTCTGTTGCCCAGGCTGGAGTGCAGTGGCTTGATCTCAGCTCACTGCAGCCTCTGCCTCCCAGGTTCCAGCAATTCTCCTACCTCAGCCCCCCAGGTAGCTGGGATTACAGGCACGTGCCACCATGCCTGGCTAATTTTTTTGTATTTTTAGTAGAGATGAGATTTCACCACATTGGGCAGGCTGGTCTCAAACTCCTGACCTCAGGTGATCCACTCGTCTTGGCCTCCCAAAGTGCTAGGATTACAGATGTGAGCCACCATGCCCACCCTATGTCTTTATCAGCAGTGTGAAAATGGACTAATACACCCACCCACGCACCTTCCTTGGGAATTTTTCCCACCTAACTGGGCCCTGGCCTCAAAGGTGGACCCTGGCAACTTAGCCAGTTGCCACTTTACTCTTCTTAGGCTCTACAGAGCATTCCAGACTCAAAGCTCACCATACAAACAAAATTTTGAACAAGATTTTAGGGTCTTTTTTATTAATTAAGATGTTTTAGCAAATGTTTTTAAAATTAAGTTAAATTAAGTAAAATTAAGTTAAATGAACACCTCCTCCCTAAAACAGAGCTGTATGAAGGAAGTCAGGGTTCATATTTCAGCAGTCTACAGTTAGAAAGCTATTTAAAGGTTTTCCTCTACTTGATTTCTGTGGTTTATCTGGCAAGTCCACACATAAGATAATGCTAACTAAGTGCTTACTGGATGAATAAATCAATCAATGAGCTTTCTATATCATAATTTCATGATTTGGGTTTTATCTTTGATATTTTCTTCTGATTGCAACAACTTATCCATCTGGCATTTTCAGGCAATTAAATGTTTAAATAGGTACAATTTCCTGCCAACTGAAGCACACCAGCTTAAAGCCCAGAACTAGCCATGTTTTAATTATCAGGATGAAATTATTTATAAGTGTCTATTTTCCAGTTTTGGCAAATAACATACATATGAATACAATTTTATCTCTTCTTTATAAGTCACAGTCATTGCAAATACCACTTATTGCATTGTGCTGCAATCCCATAAACTGCTTTTGTCTCTACATCCTCTGGTTATCACTTTTTAATGCTGTATCAGCTCTCTATATGGAATTTTTAATTTTTAATCTGTGTCTATGAAAGTGACCTAAGTGCTATTGCTTGTATTTTACCGAAAATAGATAAGTACCTTTTACATGATGGTACGAAACCCTCTTTTTTTCTATTTCTATGTATGACCCATCCATTTAGTGGGCCACGACTACAACAGGCAAAAAGGGATTAAGACAAGACCAAGCAGAGAAAGATCCCATAGAGAAAGTTTCTATTTCAAGGATTTTGGCTATACTTCAGAAGATTAAGGTTACTAGAAACTTTTAACTACACAGAAATGAAGGATTACTGTATATATTGTTCACTTGAATGACAGTTCAGCATAAATAAGAAACTGTGCATTCTACTGTCTTTGAGTCTGCCTAGATTACCCGCATTTAGCATTTCAACTGTGCAACTTTACTTTTCAATTTACATGATACTATCCATCCTTACCAGAACATGCATTTCATATGCAGTTAGCGACAGAAGATTCACCATGGACAGAATTAGCTTACATAACTTGCTTTCACAACTGAGAGTTATTTGGACACAATCTCAGTTAAAATTAATGATTCCTGTATAGTAAGGGAAGGGAATACCAATCCACCTGAAATTCCTGCCTTTGACATATTTCTTCTATAATTCAAATAATATTTACTGACTCTTTCTCTAGGCCCTGGAGAAACACAGGAAAAAGATCATTTCTTCTGACCTCAAGAAGCTTGGAATATTTGGAGACGAAAAAAATTTAAAAACAATCCAATAAGGGTAAAAAGTACCATGAGAGAGGCAGATACATTATGCTTAGAGAGCATAAGGAAAGACAGGTAAGTCTCCTAGGGAAGACTGCCAGGGGAAGCAGTATTTGAGCTGAATCTTGAAGAGACTGCTGTTACCAGGTAAAGGAGGTGAGGAGAACATTCTCTCAGTGAGAATAGCTGTGGGCAGTGCGGGAGGCAGCCGGAGGAGGCCAGAGGAGGCCGGAGGAGTGAGTGCTGCTACAAATTTGCATGAATGTCTTTAGGCTCCGCAATCACCGCAGACCCCACCAGGGTCCTGCCGCTCCCAGAAGGCTTCTGAGTTGCCCCCCCGCTGGCAGGAGAAATTACAGGGGAAAGGGAAGATGGAGAGACCACCTGGCCAGCTCACAGAATGTGAAGCCATGGAAAAAGAAGGAATCTGTACCTGAGCCTGGGGCCCCCAGAGAGCCACTGGCCAGTTTGGAGATAAAGAAAGAGAAGATTCGGCACACGTTTCATTAAGATCTCCCTGGCAGCAATGAAGAGAGTACATTTGAGGCATGAAGAACAGTGCCGGGAGCTCAGTTACTACGTTGTTTCCGTAGTCGGTGTTAACCAGCACAATTCTCAGAGCCAAAGCACAGCTGCTGGATATAGAGATGGGGGAGGCATTGGAGATCTAGTAAGGAGACAGGATTTATAGGGCTTAGGAATTGATTTAAAAAAGGGAAGTGTTGAAGACGGCTTGAGCAAATGGAGGTAGATTACCACCATGACTGAAGCAGGAGAGGGACAAATTTGAACAGATGTCCTTTCAGTTTTGAATATATTTTGGTGTTCACGGACCATGCAGGTGAAGCTGTCCCGTAGGCAGTAATATGGCTTTCAATTTACATTACCATACTCAGGTGCAATATTTCATTTTGTTTGATTGTGTTTTTTTGTTTTATTTTGCTTATTTGTTTTGAGAGGGAGTCTCTGTCACCCTAGTCTAGAGTACAATGGCACGATCTCTGCTCACTGCAACCTCCGCCTCTCAAATTCAAGCAATTCTCCTGCCTCAGCTTCCTGAGTAGCTAGGGTTACAGGCACACACCAACACACCTGGCTAATGTTTTGTATTCTTTAGTAGAGATGGGGTTTCACCATGTTGGCCAGACTGTTCTTCAACTCCTGACCTCAAGTGATCCACCTGCCTCAGCCTCCTAAAGTGCTGGGATTACAGGCATGAGCCATCACGTCTGGCCTGTTTTCGTTTTTTGTTTGTTTGTTTTTTCATTTGTTTGTTTGTTGAGACAGGGTCTCACTCTGTCACCCAGGCTGAAGTGGTATGATCTCAGCTCACTGCAACCTCCACCTCCCAGGCTCAAGCTATCCTCCCATCTCAGCCTCCCAGGTAGCTGGGACCACAAGTGCATGCCACCATGCCCAGCTAATTTTTGTGTCTTTTGTAGAGATGGGATTTCACCATATTGCCCAGGCTGGTCTTGAACTCCAGAGCTCAAGCGATCCGCCTGCATCAACCTCCCAAAGTGCTGGGATTATAGGCGTGAGCTACCAAGCCGAGCCAATATTTCTTTACAAAATCAAATTTTCCACCATCACACCTTTACAGATATCTAATAGAAAAAGCTATCTCCACTCTCCCAGACTTCTCAAATCTAGCCCCTATTTCCATTCACAAAACCACTACATGGTTCAGATCTTTATTATCTTCTGAACTGGACTAGTCTGAACTGGACTATCTTCTAAACTGGACCAGTCGGGGAGCCACCGACTGGGCTCCCTACCTTCCTTCAGCTGTGTCCAGCCCTTTGAATGCAAGGACTTTTTTGTTTATCTGTGGTGGCAGATATCTCAAAAATTACGCATAGTTGTTTTTTGTTTGTGTGTGTGTGTGTTGTTGTTGTTGTTTGTTTGTTTTAGCTTATAGGCTATCACTACTGTTAGTGTATTTTATGTGTGGCCCAAGACAATTCTTCTTCTTCCAATGTGGCCCAGGGTAGCCAAAAGGTTAGACACCACTGCTACCCTCTAAGCCAGTCTGACTTGAGGGAAATCTTTCTTTTACTCAAAAACCTTCTCTGGCTTCCCATTACCTACGCAATGAAGCCTGAGCCATTAGACTGACCTATTTCAATGATTCCTACTACACCTGCCTCCAGTGCCGTCTCACGCCTTTGGTTTCACCAAGTATCCTGTCCCATGCTCCCTGCACCTCATTCATTTCCCGAGCCATCTTCTCACACCTCCATTTCTTCTTTGTTCCAGCTATTTTTTCTGCCTCAAATTCCCTCCCCCCTCTTCTGCCTGACAAATTCCTACTCATTCTTTAATACTCCCCTTTTCTGTGAAGATGGCTTACTTACTGCACAGAAAAAAAGTCATTGCTCCTTTTTCCAGACACCTTTGGCACATCTTTGCATATCCAACCTCAGTGCAGGCAAGACGATTCCTCAATGTTTTAAGTACAGAAGAATGAAAAGGAATATGTTACTTGAGTGTAGACGATTCAACTTAAGAGTATTTTTCATGCCAAATTCTGCATCGAGGCTCTTGAGCCCCTGTGCCTCCCTTTCCCTTCCCACACTCCCTCCTACGGACTCTTTCAGTCCACACTTTCCTCCCCATCCTGTCCAGCAAAACTTTCTTTGATCTTGGTTTTCACAGCCACTGCCTCATGCCCGTCTTCTCTTTGGTCACCACACTTCACACTGGTCTACTGGAGGTCACTCCCCTTCCTCTCAAGTCTCCCCTCAGCTCAAAGCCAACTGGCTTCTGCTCTCCACCACTCTACCAAAACTGCCTGTCAAAGATCACTGACAATGTCCCCACACTCAAATCCTCAGTGTGGGCCCCTTCTCTTCCCATTTAACTCTCCTCTCCCACTGGGTTATCAGCGCCATTGTTTCCGAGACTCTCCATGCCACAATCTCAGCTCCACGGGAACATCTCTCTATCTTTCTAAAATACTGAAATGTGGCCGGGCGCGGTGGCTCAAACCTGTAATCCCAGCACTTTGGGAGGCCGAGGCGGGCACATCACGAGGTCATGAGATCAAGACCATCCTGGCTAACACGGTGAAACTGCATCTCTACAAAAAATACAAAAAATTAGCTGCATGTGGTGGTGGGTGCCTGTAGTCCCAGCTACTCGGGAGGCTGAGGCAGCAGAATGGCGTGAAGCCGGGAGGTGGAGCTTGCAGTGAGCCCGAGATGGCACCACTGCACTCCAGCCTGGGCAACAGAGCGAGACTCCATCTCAAAAACATAAAAATAATAAAAATAAAATAAAATAAAATACTATAATGCTCACACTTACCACACTTCATATTCTACAGAGTTAAGAACACTCCGTCTTCTTAGTCTAAGCCATTCCAGTCTTCTCTCTTGCCACAGATCCACCAAGAATAACATGTTCCAGCCATACAGGATTCACCAATTTGCATTCTCTGAATACACTATGCGCTTGCCAGATTTCATTCCTTTGTTCAAACTGTTTCCCCTACAGTATCTCTCTTCTCTCTCCACTATAATCCGACTTATCTTTCAAATATGAACTTAATTATCACCTCTCCTATAAAATCTTCCCTTTATCTAGAAGTTCGTACAGAACTTTCTGATTCAATACATACAACACATATAAACTTATAGTACAGCAAATTATCTGAATATCTGTCTCCCCTGTCGAATTATGAGCCCTTTAAGATCAGAAACTGTGTATTATTCATATTTTAGCTTGCCAAACCTTTAGGGCCTCATATATGATATGCATTCAATAAATATTTGTTGAGTTTAATTAAATTAATTTGAATCAAGGAAGCTCCAAACCCATTGTTCCTTGAAATTGACTTAACTAATTAAGTCCAGGACTTAACCAAACTAAATACTGTAAAATTCAGAATATTCTCAGGTAAAATTTTATACTACAACAGATGCTTCCACTCATGGATATGCCCCCAGGTTATTACTTTTTGTTTCTCAAAATTCAAGTTGTCTCGCAAAACATCTCCAGAAACCAGCTCTGCCTCCAGGTGTGTCAGCTGACCCTGAAGAGTCTCCAACATATTCTCTGCTTTCTGGGCCCTCTGGAGAGCTTTCTGGTGAAACTCAGACTCCTTTCCCAACTGTTCAACAAGCTCAGATATTTGGGCTTCAAGCTGGGAGACCATCTGGAAACAAAGAAACAGATCAAGAATAAGCCTTGTTTTAGATGCAAGGAAGTGTTCACATCTACTGCTCTGCCTAAGCAGCATAACTGTTTATGATACCAACTTCCAGATTATTTGTAAAAATCCCATGTAAAATATGTAATTGATAGCTGTATTTGCCTCTGTTTAAAATAATCTACATTCATTATTGAATAAAATTTTTTGATTGGTATTTTTAATTTTTATATAATTCTTTTAACAGGTTAATTGATAAAAATTTATGGATAACATTTACTTACCCCAGAACTATTGCTAAGAGTTTCAAAGTTTAATAGGAAAAAGAATTAAAACAAAAAGTACTGTAAAAATCTACGGAGTCATTCCCCAGAAAATTGCTTTCACCATTTTGAGTTGACTTAAGATTAGACAGCTAATTAATCTTGGTAGATAACGTTGGGGCATTACAGGGAATTCATGTACAGACATGCTTTTTCAAACTTTTTTCAACTTTCTATTGAAGATTGGTTACCTATGCCCTAAACTCCAGGGATACTGACTCTACACTACATAGTCATAGAGTAATACCATTTTTGCATTGAAAAGGTCAAAATTTCTTCAACATGGTGACTCTAAATAGGGTCAAGGTCAATGTACAAGAGGGCAGGGGGATCTGAGTACTGTCCCATGTTAAAGTCCTTCCAGCCTCTCCACAACCCACCTGATTTGCCCAATGCTCCCATCCTTCCGAGGAGTTCCTCTTTTTGTCGTGATCATTCCTTCAAACCAAGAGTGCAAGTTTACCAAGGACCTCAGGGACACTCTCAGAAAACTCCAACTGATTTTACTCAATCCAGTTTCATAAAATGTTGGATTCAATAAAACCACCAAGTCTAGGGTGATACATTTGTTTTCTTTTGATGGTTTATTTTGGAAGAGAAGAGGAAACACATAGTATTTACATAACAGTACAGTACCACTCTCACAGAAATGGAAACATCCTGACTGTTTCAGATTTTTACTGTCTCAATTTTGAAAAAGAAAACAATTTCTGTCTGCCTATCTATAAACAGCCATGCTTAACCACGTAATCTGCCTTTAAACTTTTTGAAAGGCTGTTGTACGGGAGAACAAAAGAATTTGTTCTGAGTTACCCTCAGAGCCTACATTGAGAACCAATAGGTATAAATCAGAGAAGAAATTCCATATTTCTGAAAGGAAAATGTTTTCCCCAGTTCCTATCATTATAAAGTAAGATATCCCCATAAAATTTCCTTTAAAAACAAAATGTATAAACAAGCAAAAAAAAATCCCCTGTGATCCCACCACCCAGAGGCAAAAAGTATTAATATTTTTAAATAATTTGTTTTTGTGTATCATTAAAATATAGTTGGAATATTATACATGCAATTTTGTGTCTTTGTTTTTACCTAATTATTCTCATGCCATTTGAAATTCTTAATATTTTAATGGCTGCATTAAGAACTCATCATGAGAATGTGTCATCATTCACTTAAGCATTCCTTTATATGAAGGGAAAAACTCTTCCCTGTGAGATCTAAGCAAAAAAATTAAAAATAATAAATAATCAAAATACAGAAGAAAGGGAAAACGTTATAATGATTACAGCTGTCTAAAGACACTGTCTAGTAGGGAGTGGATTCCCAGTCACCGAAGATGGCTGGAAATTGGCTAACTACGGGCATATCTCACTTTATTGCACTTACTTTATTGCTCTTCACAGATATTTGGTTCTTTACAAATTGAAGGTTTGCGGCAACCCTGCATTGAGCAAGTCTATCAGCGTCATTTTTCAGACAGCACATGCTCACTTTGTGTCCCTGTGTCACATTTCAGCAATACTAGCAATTTTTCAAATGTTTTTCATTACTCTGATATCTGTTATGGGGATCTGTGACCAGAGATCTTTAATGTTACTATTGCAGTGTTTGGGGTGCCACAAACCACTCCCATATAAGTCAGTGAACTTAAACGATACATGTGTACTTTCTGACTTTTCCACTAACTGGCTGACCCCACATCTCTCTTACTCTCCTTGGACCTCCCTATTTCCTGAGACACAACAATATTCACATTAAGGCAGTTAATAACCTTACAATGGCCTCTAAGTTTTCAAATGAAAGGAAGAGTCAGGCTGGGCATAGTGACTGATGCCTGTAATCCCAGCACTTTGGGAGGCCAAAGTGGGTGGATCACCCGAGGTCAGGAGTTCAAGAGCAGCCTGGCCAACATGGCGAAAACCCATCTCTACTAAAAATACAAAATTTAGCTGGACATGGTGGTGCATGCCTGTAGTCCCAGCTACTCGGAAGGCTGAGGCAGGAGAATCACTTGAACCTGGGAGGCAGAGGTTGCAGTGAGCCA
>NW_012115389.1:3277990-3300534 GCF_000951035.1 Colobus angolensis palliatus
TAAATCACATGTTAAAATTTGATCCTCACGGTTGGAGGTGGGCCTAGTGGGAGATGTTTGGTTCATGGGAGCAGATCCTTCATGAACGACTTGGTATCATTCTCACAGAATTGAGTTCCCATGAGATCTGGTTGTTGAAAGGAGCCTGGCACCTCCTCCTCTCTCTCCCTTTCTTTCTCTCTGGCCATGTGATGCCTGCTCCCCTTCATCTTCTGCCATGAGTGAAAGTTTCTTGAGGTTCATTGCCAGAAGTAGATGGCACTGTGCTTCTTGTATAGCCTGCAGAACTGTGAGCCAAATAAACCTCTTTTCTTTATAAATTACTCAGCCTCAGGTATTCTTTTATGGCAACACAAATGGACTAAGACACATACAAATGATAACAAAAAAACAGCCTTATTGCTGATATGGAGAAAGTTTGAGTGGTCTGAATAGACATCAAACTAGCTATAACATTCCCTTAAGCCAAAGCCTAATCCAGAGCAAGGCCCTAACTCTCCTTAAATCTATGAAGCCTAAGGAGGCTGCAGAAGAAAAATTTGAAACTAGTAGAGATTGATTCATGAGATTTAAGGAAAGAAGCCATCTCCACAACATAAAAGTACAAGACAAAGCAGTAAGAGCTGATGCAGAAGCTGAGGCAAGTTATCCACAAGATCTAGCTAAGATCATTGATGAAGGTGATGACACCAAACAACAGACTTTCAATGTAGGCAAAATAGCCTTCTATGGGAAGAGGATGCCATCTAGGACTTTCATAGCTAAAGAGGAGAAGTCAATGCCTGCCTTCAAAGCTTCAAAGAACAGGCTGACTCTCTCATTAGAGGCTAATGCAGCTGGTGACTTAAAGTTGAGGCCAATGCTCATTTAGCATTCTGAAGATCCTAGGCCCCTTAAGAAATATGCTAAATCTATTCTGACTGTGCTCTAGAAATGGAACAGCAAAGCTGGATGACAGCATATCTGTTCACATCATGTTTTACTGAATATTTCAAGCCCACAGTTGAGACCTATGGCTCAATAAAAGATTCCTTTCAAAATATTACTGCTCATTGACAATGTACCTGGTCACCCAAGAACTCTGATGGAGATGTACAGGAGATGAACGTTGTCTTCACTCCTACTAATACAGTATTCTTTCTGCAGCCCATGGATCAAGGAGTAATATTGACTCTAAAGTCTTATTATCTAAGAAATATACTTCATAAGGCTATAGCTGCCACAGAGAGCGATTCCTCTGATGGATCTGGCAAAGTAAATTCAAAACCTTCTGGAAAGGATTCACTACTCTTGATACCATTAAAGACATTCATAAGTCATGAGAAGAGGTCAAAATATCAACATCATAGGTGTCATCTATGAGATGACTCTGAGGGGTTCAGGACTTCAGTGAAGGAAGTAACTGCAGATGTTGTGGAAATAGCAAGAGAATGAAGATTAGAAGTGGAGCCTAAAGATGTGCTGAATTGCTGTAATCTCATGATCAGATTTGAATGGATGAAGAGTTGCTTCTCATGAATGAGCAAAGAAAATGATGACTGAGATGGAATTTACTCCTAGTGAAGATGCTGTGAACATTGTTGAAATGACAAGAAGCATTTAGAATATTACATAAACTTAGATGACAAAGCAGAAGCATGGTTTGAGAGGATTGACCCCAATTTAGAAAGAAGTTCTGCTGTTGGTAAAATGCTATCAAATAGCTCACATGTTACAGAGAAATCTTTTGAGAAAAAAAAGAGTCAGTTGATGTTTTCAACCACATTGTTGTCTTATTTTAAGAAATTGCCACAGCCACCCCAACCTTCAGAACTGTGATCAGCAGCAGCCATCAACATTGCAGCAAAACCCTCCACTAGCAAAATAATCATGACTTGCGGAAGGCTGAGATGATTGTTTGCACTTCTTAGCAATAAAGTATTTTTAATTAAGGTATCTATGTTGTTTTTTAGATATAGGGTTATTGCATACTTAATAGACTACATAGTCTATGCATAGTATAAACATAACTTTTATATGCACTGAGAAACCAAAAAAAATTGTGTGACTCACTTTATTGTGACATTTGCTTTGTTACAGTGGTCTCTGAGGTATGCTTATATCAATTAAGAATGCTGCCATGCAGATTGAAGCGCTACATGAGGAAGTTTAGACTACCTGAGCTGTAAACTCTTTAGTCCTGTGCTTCCATGGCTCTCAAGCTTCCAGACCTATAATTCGATTAATTCTACACTTCTGTGTGTGTGCTTGAAATTAGATATTTGATGGTAAGCTATTCAAAGCCACATCTAAGGAATTATATTTACCAAGGAAATTTTTAGTGTCATCCCAGAACATGAAATTCTGAGAAACTTCATTTCATTTCATATTTCCTACCTTTCCTGCTTACCAATAATAAAAATATCTACTGATATATTCATAGTTATATTAGTAAGTATATCTTACTAATATAGCAGATAAATCTGATCTTAATGCAAGAGAAACAGTGTTTATCTTGGTATGACAAACAATGTAATCTACAGAAAAATGTCCACAAGATGCTGCCTCCCAAGGAACTGGTTCGCATTATTAGAAGTATAGCACATCAGGAGATGTGGTTTCACATTGGACTGCAAACAGAAAGTGAGTATTTCTACCTGAAGACCCTTCGACATCTCCTATACTACAAATGACATAGCGGAGAGAACGAACTCAAAGAGAAAACTGATTCAATAAACCTTAAGCAGAGAGAGGGAGAACTGTGTGATCACTTAGCCGTGGTCAGCACACCACCAACTTTACTGGAAGAAAGCAAGCCTTCTATAGAAATCAATCAGTGTGGTCTCCATTCTGAAGCTGACACCCTGAGTAACTGCAGTAAGTTAGACTAAGGGAGTGATACTGACCCTGAAGGAAGATGTGAGCATCTGACATAGACCAGAGTGCAGGACAGGGGTTTTGGAGTCAGATAGCCCTGGTTTCAAGTTCCCCTGTACCACTTACCAGCAGGTTAACTGAAGCGAATAACTAATCTCTCCGAAATTTGTAGACTTTGCTATGATGACTCAATGAGCTGATTTAGATAATTTGACCCGCACAGCATTTCACACCGTATTGAAGTTCAATGCATCGTGTCCATTTCCATCATCAGGGTTACTGCTCCAGTGTATGGGTTCCATCAATCCTATGCTGTCGCCATGAGGCACTAAAGAACCCTCTAGGAATTGTCCTATGTCATGTTTCTCAAACTATTTTCAGCATAGTCTTTCTCTCAACTAGAAGTCTTTCTGGGAAGAACAAATAAGGAACAAATGTGTTTGAATCAAAGGCAAGAAGCTCCTTTTGCATCTTCACCCCATCTGGACCCAAGGGTGCGCTCCAGAGCCTTGAGACTCAGCAAAGTGCGACTTTAAAACCACTAATACATAGATTGCTGAAATTTGCAGGGGATACCTGCCATGCCAAGATTCTGGTGTCCAGAGAGAAGAAAGCTAAGAGCCCTCCTGCACTCTATCAGATCACAGAACTTAGCTTCAGAAGCTTATTTAGGTGTCAGTGCATACGACACCACCAAGCTTTTTTCTAACTAAATTTACATAAATTAATTCAAATAAATTAACATTCCAATCTGATTCATTCTTGGGAACATCAAATGCCAGTGCCTAAGTGAACATATGTACTACATCAAAACTGTAAACTTGTGCTGTTTTTCACACCAAAAAGTCTAAACAATAAATAAGCCTTTCTTTCTCTTCTTTTCTTTTTCTTAGGATCATTCCTTAACATATACCTGATATTCTATGGGACAAAATGTACCAGATATTTCAACACTAGAGGTGGACAGTCGGGGGGTGAGGGGTGAAGAATATATACCTTTAAACAAAAAAGGCACTAAAGCACAATATAGTTAAAGAATAAGCTGCATGGTTTTTAAAAGTAAAGTCATAATGCTCTAAAAGAGTTAATTCACTCCCCAGGGACAACTATATGTTGATTTCACCAGAGAGACATTTTTGTGCTAAAATTAAACCAAATAGAAGCCAGAAAGTTCTACACTGAAGAAAGAGCCACTTAGGTCATTTAAAGTCCAGTGCCTTTTAGACATAAACTCTTTTCCAATTATTCAAGCTATAATTTTCACTTGGGGAATATGTAAGTTATCAGGTACTAGAAAGTGTCGACCAAATCCTCCTTCCCTCGTGTCGGCATGTGTGGCCAGCACTGTGACTGGCTAACCCTACCCCTCCTCCTCTGTTCACCTCAACTTTTGTTTTGAGTTAAATTAGGTCCCCCCAAAAAAGATATGTTGAAGCCCCCCAGTACCTCAGAATGTGACCTTCTTTGGAAATCAGGTCTTTACAGTGGTGATGAAGTTAAAACGAGGTCCCTAAGGTTGACCCTAATCCAAGATGACTGGGGTCCTTATAAGAGGGGAAATTTGGACACAAAGACTGACATGCATAGAAGACACAGGAAGAACACTATCCCTACAACAAATAATGCAATGCCTGAGGCCAGCAGAAGCTAGGAGTGAGGCATGGGACAGATTCTCCCTCACAGCCCTCAGAAGGAACCAACCCTACGGACACCTTGATCCCAGACTTCTCATCTCCAGAACTGTGAGGCAAGAACTTTCTGTTGTTTAAGCCACCCAGTTGTGGTACTTTGTCATGGCAGCCCCAGGAAACTCATATAACTGGAGAGGCTGGAAAAGCTGAAACTTCCATCTGTTCACTCTCTAAAATGCTCCTGTAGCCCGGAGAGACCTTCAGCATAATTTTGGACAATGAAATGTCCCAAATGGAAGTGTGCTGGTGCTTCTGAGGAGATGTTCACTTTAGTAGGTGGCAGGGTTAAGAACAGAGCAGAATGATAATCGGGCTCTGAGATCAGAATGGGGAGGAGGGGGCTATGGAGCAGAGGTCACCAGCCTTTTTGGCACCAGAGACTGATTTCATGGGAGACAATTTTTGTGTCAGAACGAAACTGCTCCACCTCAGATCATCAGGCATTAGATTCTCATAAGGCGCATGCAACCTAGATCCCTCACATGCCCAGTTCACAATAGGGTTCACGTTCCTACGAGAATCTAATGCCACTGCTGATCTGACACAAGGTTAACTCAGGCAGTAATGCTCACTCGCCCACAGCTCACCTCCTCCTGTGCAGCCCAGTTCCTATTAGGCCATGCACTGGTGCAGGTGTGCAGCCCGAGGGTTGGAGACCCTTGCTTTATAGCATCAGGCGGAGTCCCCACAGCTCCCACAGAGCCCCTGGACCAGCAAACACCTCAAGGGAGGAAATAAGCCTTAGGTGTACCTAAAGCAGAACAGGAAAAATGTCCAGACAGAGGTTTGTGAGCTTGTATTAATTTGTCTTTAATTTGGAAAAAGACGTAGAAATTGGCATGGTCATGTCCTTTCTATGCATAATCGATTATCATCCAGATGATTACCCAGTTAGGAAACATCTGAAAGAAAAAAAAAAAGAAGAAGAAGAAGAAGGATGAGGATGAAGAGGAGGAGGAGAGGAGGAGGAAGAGGAGGAGAAGGAGGAGGAAAAGGAGGAAGGAAAACAAAATTGCCTCAAAATTCTAAAGTAAAATCTGAAAATGTCATAACTTTCTATCATTGTGCAAGAAGTCATTATTTCATAAACAACTGCTATGGTGTCCTGAAATTCCAGGGCTAAATAACATCTAAATACTCATTTAGAATTCGTGGGAACCTGACAGTAGAACATTCCTCTAAGACAGTGGTTTTCAACTGGGGGCAATTTTGACCCCCGGGGGACATCAGGCTGTGTCTAAAGACATCTGTGGTTGTCACAAACTGGGAGGGGGAGTGCTACTAGTGGGTAGAGGCCAAGGACGCCGCGGAAAATCCTGCAATGCACAGGACAGGTCCCCAGAGCAAAAAAATCATCCAGTCCAAAATGCCAATAGTTCTGAGGACGAAAAACCTTGCTCTAAGATACAGTAAAGCTTCTAAAAAGAAGATTAAATCTTGCCAGCAGCAGAAATGCAAGGAACAAGTAGAAATGACGTGCTGTAAAAGTGTGGGTGGTGTCCTGAATTCTACTGAGAACTGCAAACACAGGAGGGGAAAAATGGGTAGCACGGGGGTAAACAAGGCAAGCAACGTTCGGGAAGCAGGAGCCGGCCTGAAGCGGAGAATCTGCCAAGCTGAGCCTGAACCCGCCGTTGAGCCTTCACATCAGTATTACTCAGCCACTGACTTGTTTGCGTAGCCATGGCAGCTGGCAGGGACATGCAGCCTCCTCAACAAACAGCTTCATCAATTCATAAAGCTCCCATTCTTTAGAAACATTTCTAAGACAATATATGAAATCCATTTTCTCCTGATTTTACTTGAAGATGAGTCACACAAGACACCAGCTATATGCTTGATTTCAGGCTTTTAAATAGGGAGAGCAGCTATTGAAAAAAATTACAGGGTAGGAATGGCAGACAAAAGCACTAAAAAGACTCTGAATCATTCTAATTTTTATGGGGAGTGGGAGAAAGCACACCCAGCTTAACCAATTTACATCATTTGGCTTTAGAAAATAAACATATACATCATGCTGATAATTGTGTGCCTTGTTTCACATGCAGGGATTAAAGCAGTTTTAGGAAAATACTTGGAAATATAGAAGTGGAAAGCAATAAAATGAAATGGCAAAAAAAAAAAAAAAATAGCTATTGAGGTACAGATGCTCCTCGACTAATGGTGAGGTTGTGTCCCGATAAAGACATCGTAAGTTGAAAGTTTCTTTAGTTGGAAATGCATTTAATACACCTAACCTACCGAACATCACAGCTTCACCTTCCCTACCTTACAAGTGCTCAGAACACTTACATTAGCCTATATTTGGGCAAAATCATCTAACACAAAGCCTATTCTATAACGAAGTATTGAAAGTCTCCCGTAATTTGTTGAATACTAAAAGTGAAAAACAGGACGGCTGCATGCACACTCAAAGCGTGGTCTCCACTGAGTGTGTATCACTTTCACACCATCGTCAAGTTGAAAAATGTTTTAATTGCATTTTCATGAGCTGGAAATTGTCTGTATATCTATTACCATTTAAGAGAAATGACTTAATGAAGCTTATTTCCAAACCTATAAACCATTTTCTTTCCCAATCAAGTACCTCCATGTAAACTGAGTCACAAGAAAAACTAAGTTACTCGCGGAGACCTCTACACATTAGCGTGGAGGACAGCCAAGGAGCACGCGACATTTTATCTCCACAAAGAGATAGAAAATGCACTTGGCAGCCAGGCACGGTGGCTCACACCTGTAATCCCAGGACTTTGGGAGGCTGAGGCGGGCAGACCACAAGGTCAAGAGATTGAGACCATCCAGGTCAACATGGTAAAATGCCATCTCTACTAAAAATACAAAAATTAGCTGGGTGTGTTGGCACATGCCTGTAGTCCCAGCTACTCGGGAGGCTGAGGCAGGAGAATCACTTGAACCTGGGAGGCGAAGGTTGCAGTGAACTGAGTTTGCACCACTGCACTCTGGCCTAGGCAACAGAGTGAGACTCCATCTCAAAAAAAAAAAAAAAGAAGAAGAAGAAAAGGAAAAGAAAAGAAAAGAAAATGCACTTGGCTAAAGGGTCCACTAAGGTTGCTCCTAGAGTATGCGCGAATTTCTGAGAACATATATATATATTTTTTTGAGATGGAGTCTCACTCTGTCGCCCAGGCTGGAGTGCAGTGGCATGATCTTGGCTCACTGCAAGCTTGAATTTCAGGGAATTTTTAAAGGGAATTTACTATTACTAAAGGAAATTGACAAATGCAACCCTGAACTTTGAGTTAGTGATTCTTCTGAGTTTTTTAGTAACATTAAAAGATGGAAAAATGCATTTTCTCCTTTTAAGCAAGCACAACAGCAATAGAAGAAATAGTTCATAATGGAATTATACAAGGACTTTGGAGATCATTGACTTTAAAGCCTCATTAACTAGGACTTCTATAATTTGGGTTTGATGATAATTTAACCAAAGCCTGGGCTGAAGCGGACTCTGCTAGGTAAAGCTTTATAGAAAAAGAGAATCCTTGATAGTAGAAACAAGATGACAGAGTTAAACAAGCCTCAATCATATATGTGAATTAAACCATTTTTCTCCACTGGTTAGATAGGGCCCCTAAAAGACTGTTCTAGGCACCAACACATTATGAAAAAGAGAGAAGGAGGAAGAAGGAGAGGCAACAGCAGCAACAGTTAATATTTATTGTTGTGACTTGCCAGGCAATGAGTCAAGATCTTTATAACAATTTTTTTCATTCAATACATACATGAAACAATAACCTGATCAGCCAGATACTGTTACAGGTCTGGGAACCTTTATCTGTAATTCCAAGATCCAGGTTTTTTCATAAGTCATTTACTGACAAAGCTTGGCCTGACCTGACCCAGCTGGGCAGCCAATCCTGACCCAAAATGACAAGAGGCTATTTACAGTCTTCATTTATCCCACTTAGTGTTGCTGGCGGCCTTTGCTGCAGACCTGTGAATGTGACTGATGGTAGGGAACTGTCCCAGACACCACAGTGGAGGGCCGTGTAAGGCTGCCCTCTGCATTACCTTTCTAAGTTCTGAAAATTTCTGAGCTCAAAAACACACTGGGCCCCAAGAATTTCAGATAAGAGGTCATGGAACCTGTGCTAACCCCTTTCTGCAGATAAGGAAACAAAATCTCCGAGGCCGTATCTCAGAGAACCTGCCCAAGCTCACATGGCCAGTGAGTGAATGTACAGCAGAGACGGGATTCAGCATCAGGCAGGTCCAACTCCAGAATCTGCATCGTAGTTAGATGTGGCTTGTGGGACTCTCATGCCTTTCTATTAAAATGGAAAGTAATACAACCACATTTAAACGATACTTTTTTTTTTAGAGACAAGATTTGCTCTGTAGCCCAGGCTGGAGTGTAGAGACACAGTCATAGCTCACTGCAGCTTCAAACTCGTGGGTTCAAGAAATTCTCCCACTTCAGCCTCCCAAGTAGCTGGGACTTAATTTTTATTTTTAGTAAAGAGAGGGGTCTCACTATATTGCTCAGGCTGGTCTCGAACTCCTGGCCTCAAGTGACTACGTTGACCTCCAAATGAACTGGGGTTACAGTCCTAGGCCACCATGCCTGGCCTTAAGTGATGCTTTTAGCTAATTGAGATAAGTCACTGATACGGTTTGGCTCTGTCCCCACCC
This sequence comes from Colobus angolensis palliatus, assembly GCF_000951035.1. Classification (NCBI taxonomy): domain Eukaryota; kingdom Metazoa; phylum Chordata; class Mammalia; order Primates; family Cercopithecidae; genus Colobus; species Colobus angolensis. The sequence continues at coordinate 3,287,191 of NW_012115389.1, forward strand.
AAATCTCCTCTTGAATTGTAGCTCCCATAATCCCCACACGTCGTGGGAGGGACCTGGTGGGAGGTAATTGAATTATGGGGGTGGGTTTTTCCCATGCTGTTCTTGTGATAAAGAATAACTCTCAGGAGATCTGATAGTTTTATAAACGGCAGTTCCCCTGCACACTCTCTCTCTTGCCTGCCACCATGTAAGATGTGCCTTTGCTCCTCCTTTGCCTTCTGCCATGATTGTGAGGCCTCTTCAGCCATGAGGAACTGTGAATCCATTAAACCTCTTTTTCTTTATAAGTTACCCAGTCTCAGGTATTTCTTATAGCAGTGTGAGAATAGACTAATACAGTCACTGAGCATGCTAAATGAATGAGCTCACTGTTCTTAAGATGTCTGTAAATAGCCATGACCCACTCACCTGGTCCCTGCTTTCTTCCTGGCTGCCCATTTCTCGAATCTTCTCCAAAATGGTGTCCTCAGTAGACCCAGTCGTGCCCAATCTGCCCCTAAGGAGGGCTGCAATTTTCTCCCTAAATGAGGAGTACTGGCTTTGTGAGGCTGTGACTGCATCCCGACTTGCCTTCAAACTCTTCTCCAACTCAGAAGAGCTTTTCTTCAGGAGGCTCAGCTCCTGCTTTGAGGCATCCCAGACCTGCTGGCCAGCAAGCAGCCTTTCTTGGAAGATCTTAACTTTCCTTTCAAGAGCTTTTTTTGCTTCTACAGCACTGAGCAGGTCCTAAAATGATTACAGAAAGTGAAGACAATAACATTAGTAGTCAACAGGGTACACCTGCATTTGCTATAGCAAATTCATTGACTTTGCCTGCTAATAACTACAAGGGGTTGGGTTAATTACTTCTTCCATTTTTAACTCCAAGTTGCCTATAGTCTCCTCATAAAGTTATTAAATCCCAATGGTATGTCAGGAAAATTTAGGTGTCTTAAAAACAGAAAAGGGGGCCCAGGGCGGTAGCTCACACCTGTAATCCCAGCATTTGGGAGGCCGAGGTGGGTGGATCGCTGAGGTCAGGAGTTCAAGACCAGCCTGGCCAACATGGTGAAACCCCACCTCTAGTAAACAAAAATACAAAAACTAGCCAGGCGTGGTGGCACACACCTGTAATCCCAGCTACTCGGGAGCCTGAGGCAGGAGAATCGCTTGAACTTGGGAGGTGGAGGTTGCGGTGAACTGAGATCACTCCACTGTACTCCAGCCTGGGCAACAGAGCGAGACTCCATCAAAAAAAAGAAAAAAGAAAAACAGAGAAGGGATATAAAATATAAAATCTGGGTTAGAAAAAAGAAGGAAACTTTGACACATAAGCCTTTTCTGTGTGGAACACTGGAAAGAGTTAATAAAAACAAATCATTGGATAACATATTAGTAGATTCAGTCCATATATAGAATATGTTTATAGAACTATCTTTCTCAAGCTTGGTGTATATGGAAATTGATTTTTAATAAACAGTAAGCTCTCAGAGTCCTAGCTAGGCACTAACAATTATTTGAATAAAGATGCTCCCTTAATACCATTTTAAATAATAGGGGAATATTCTCATAAAAACATCATTGCATAAAAATATTCATTGACTTCCAATATCCAATATTCATTGCATATCCCCTTGTCTCATAAAGACAAAATTAACACAGAAAGATCCTGAAGAAAGGAAACAGAAACAACTAGCCATTTGGTAGGTGGGAGGATTAAAAGTAGAGGGAAAGTATCATACTTAGAAGAATAATCTTAAAGAATATAATATGGGCTGGGCACAGTGGCTCACACCTGTAATCCCAGCTCTTTGGGAGGTCAAGACAAAAGATCACTTGAGCCCAGAAGTTGGAGACCAGCCTGGGCAACTTGGTAAACCCCCATCTTACATAAAATAAAATAATTAGCCATGCATGGTAGTATGTTTCTATAGTCCCAGCTCCTTAGGAGGCTGAGATAGGAGGATTGCTTGAGCCTGGGAATTCGAGGCTACAATGAGCAGTAATTGCATCAGTGCACTCCAGCCTTGGTGACACAGCATGACCTTGTCTCAAAATAACAACAACAAAAGAACATAACATGTGAAATTAGGTTCAGAAAAATAATGAAGGACATAAAGAAGGTTACTGGTGCACTTAATTCTATTTACCACAATCTAGAATGGCCCACAGAGGCACCAACGGAGCATCCTTTTTTTTTTTTTCCAAGATGGGGTTTCACTCTTGTTGCCCAGTTTGGAGTACAATGGCCTGATCTCGGCTCACCACAACCTCCGCTTACTGGGTTCAAGCAATTTTCCTGCCTCAGCCTCCCAAGTAGCTGGGATTACAGGCATGTCCCACCATGCCCAGCTAATTTTGTATTTTCAGTAGAGACGGGGTTTCTCCATGTTGGTCAGGCTGGTCTTGAACTCCCGACCTCAGGTGATCTGCCTGCCTCAGCCTCCCAAAGTGCTGGGATTATAGGCATGAGCATCTTTCAAATTGATTTTTTAAAATTATTTGTTAACATCAAGTTCCAAAATACATGAATTCACATTAAGAAATATTAAGCCGCATGTTAACTAGCATTGCTATAGTATCGCTGCCTAGTTAACTGGTTTTAAAAAATTATTAAAAATCGTAAGTTAGAGGTAAAAAGCACTAAAAAGAAACATAGTATCTTTAAATAACAGACTCTACATCTAAATGAGCTGATAACATTTCAGGCTGCCAGTTAAAATGCAATCATCTCTTTTGCATTAGAACTGGGCTTTAAAAGAAATTTCTCTCCATTAACAGCTTGGAAACAGGAAAAGGATAGCTTGAAACACTAGTTCCTATTTTTTATAGGAAACATAACATCTTATTTTTTTTCATTATGGTGACTTTTTAAAATCAAGGGAGTCTCAGGCATCAATTTGAAAGAAAAGTCACAGAGTAGATATGTAGTTAGAGAAGCCTGCCCTTTTCAGAGATGTAATAACTCAACTAATTATGGAATCTATTTTGTAAAATGCCTTTTGCTTTTCAAGGTCTTGGTTTCCCCTTTCCTTTGCTAAACTAGTTATCTCTGTAGAGAAGCCCCACTGTTGCTGCTAATTAAATGACGGTACTTAAAGTCAAGTCAAGGACACTTTATCACAAATTCAGTATTTTAACAGTTTACAGATTTCTCTTCAGATCATAATACAATAGCTTCTCACTTGCTCAATTAGAGTAACTAGTATCAGTAATGGTGATAATAAATTGGGCGCATATTTTACTCGGAAACTACGGTCGTTCCTTGGTATCCTTGGGGAATTGGTTCTAGGACCCCAGAGGATGTCAAAACTGAGGATGCTCAAGTCTCCCATATAAAATGGAATAATATTCTCATATAAGCTACACACATTCTTCTGTATACTTTAAATCATCTCTAGATTACTTGTAATACCAAATACACTGTAAATGCTGGGCAAATAACTGTTATCTTGTGTTATTTTTATTTGTATTATTTTTATTGTTGTTTTGTTATTTGTATTGTTTTATTTTCCAAATTTTTTTTTACCCACTGTTGGTTGAATCCACAGATGTGGAACTTGTGGATGCAGAGGGTTGACTGCATAGTCTGCTGTGTGGTTAGAAAACTGAGGTCCTAAATTCAGTGACGCTGGGATGGAAATTAATCCTAATCACTTTAGAATTCTAAAACCATATGGAATATTATATATTCACTAAAGACCCTCAAAATACACAAAAAATATCTCAGATGCTTGTGACCTTTGGAGTTACTGTCAATTTGGAGTAGATGACTCAACTGGCAGCTAACACCACAAGACCAATAAACACAATTAAAACATTGCAACTATGAGGAATTTTTCCACGCCAATATCATTATTGCTTCACCGACTTCGAGAAAAGGGCCAAAACAATCTCCTCTTAACAAATCCAAAGAACATTTTCTTTTTAAACCTAGGCATCAACATTTATGCCTAGTGAAAATCCCAAAATTAGTTTGTGCTCATAGAATACGGTGGTGCCTGTGAGCAGGTTGGGTTTCTGTTTTCCAGGCACATTCAGCTCAGTGAACACTAAGCTGTTTCTTGTATAAAATGCAGGACTCGAGAGCCGGAGTGACAAGGCCTTGCAGATGGCCGCTCCTTTAGTGCTCTGATTAAGTGCTGCAGGATTCAGGGGCACAGGGCTGATCTTCTGGAAATAAATGTCCTCAGACTGCAAATGCAATTACTTGTGCAACTATCAGGAGAAAGCCACCAGAGTGGAGTCTGGTTCCATGGCTACCTCAAGGATACGCCAAAGCAAGCGGCATGAAATCATGTGACATCAGTACCACTGGCCAGGACCTGGGGATTGCTGTCAGACCACACTGACATACAGGACAAGAAACAAGTGGCTTCCTGTGAGCAAAAGCAAGACTGACCTCCATAGTCTTGTGGGGTCACAAGAGAGCAGGCCCTATAGACTGTGATGGGGATCACTTAAAATCTTTTTATAATTAAATCTTTAGGTTCAGTCTGACTCATGCAACAAATGTAAAATGATCCTTTCAAAATTACTTTTAACAAAAACTTTTATAAATAGTATGATTATGGCACTCAATTTACCTTCCCATTTAAATATGTGAGTCTGCATCAAGTAATGAAACCATTCAAAGGTTTGTGTTTTTAAAAAAACAAGCCGGGCGCAGTGGCTCAAGCCTGTAATCCCAGCACTTTGGGAGGCCAAGACGGGCGAATCACAAGGTCAGGAGATCGAGACCATCCTGGCTAACACGGTGAAACCCCGTCTCTACTAAAAATACAAAAAACTAGCCAGGCGAGGTGGCGGGCGCCTGTAGTCCCAGCTACTCCGGAGGCTGAGGCAGGAGAATGGCATAAACCCGGGAGGCGGAACTTGCAGTGAGCTGAGATCCCGCCACTGCACTCCAGCCTGGGCGACAGAGCAAGACTCCGTCTCAAAAAATAAAAAATAAAAAAATAAAAAAACAATTGATTCCTGTTGTGTTGCTATTTTATGGATTTAGACACACATGAGATCATATTGCCACTGAAAAATACAATGATTATCATCAGGACAGAGAACCTCTGGCTTAAGCTTAATTCCTTCAATCCTAGATCAATTTTATATAATAAAAAAATCAGCTGGTTAATTCTACCTACTGCAGTTATGATTAACAAAAAAACTCAGAAATTCCCCCAAACAGGCAGTCTTATACATTGCTGGTGGAAGTGTGAACAGGTATAATTTTGGTATAAATTGTTGGCACAAATACGTAACAAAATTTAATATGCATGTATCTTTTGGCCCTGCAATTCCAGATCCTGAGAATGTATCTATAAGAAAGGTCACTAAATATAGAAAATGAGGAATATGCAGTTATCTAATTATAATATAGCAAAAGACAAGCTACTACATGAATATTCATTGATATGTAACTTCTTAAATATGAGACATCCATACTATAGAAAATGTATATAGAGACATCCATACTATAGAAAATAATTCCTAAACGTCATCCCATATGGAGTCAGTGTCCAGATTTCCTATCTATACATAGGATTTCCCAAGTGCAACTGCATACCATTTGTTCACACTTCCATCCCAGTAAGGTCTATCCCTCCACACCTGTTTCCTTGTCTCTTAAGTCTCTTTTTGCCCCTGCAACTGAGCTGCGGAGGACATCGAGCCTCCAGTCTGTGGTGGCCACAAACTGGACTTTGGACCCTGTGCCACCTCTCCTGCTCCTCAGCACCCTTCTCCTGGGCTTGGCCGTAGGTGGTAAGGCTCGTGGGCTTCTTGGCTTCCATGGGGAGCCCACCTCCTCTCCCACAAGCCCAGGTGGTCTTTATCAGACTGCACACTCCCTCAAGTTGGGGTACAGTGGCAAGATGGTGGCACATCTTCCTGGAAAGTCCCATACCCCAGGGTGTCTAAGAACGCCCCACCAGGGCGTATCTTAGAAATAAATGGGGCAGTTTTTTATATACCAATATGAACGACTCTCCAAGATACAGTTAGTGAAGAAAGTATGGAGTCTAATAGCACATCTATACAAATAACTATGGTACATAGTACAGTACCATTTGTACCTTTATGAAAAGAATATCTCTAGAAACATACACAAGCAACCACCAATTCTCATCACCTCTAGAGAAGGGAACTGTAGCCAGGGGTCAGAAATGAAAGGAAGATGTGACAGAATACTGGCAACTATGAAAACACCAGGGAATTTTAGTCCATTTTAAGTGTTGCGTCAACAGTGATATGAGCACAAATATATACATGCACATGCACACACACATTCCCCCCTCCCAAATTCGGGCTGCATTCACAAAAGTAAAGTATTCAGAATCAGAGAGGTGATATCCTGCTCTATTTCCTTTGAATTACACCAAGCCTGAAGTCTGGCCTTCAGTTCTGGGATTCAAACTTTAATACAGATAAAACCCTCCTTGGACAGCACTATGCAAATTTACAATGTGGTACCACTCCTGCACCTGCTGTTCCCAGTCCCAACAAGATCATTTCAGAAATTGAGGGTAAGAGATTAGCAATTTCTACAGCAAATTGACACTGATGCAACATCCAAATACCATAGATTCCTTTTTTTTTTTTTTTTTGAGACAGTCTTACTCTGTCATCTAGGCTGGAGTGCAGTGGCATGATTTCAGCTCACTGCAATCTCTGCCTCCCAGATTCAAGCGATTCTCCTGCCTCAGCCTCCTAAGTAGCTGGGGTTATAGGCGCGTGCCACCATGCCCAGCTAATTTTTGTATTTTTAGTAGAGATAGGGTTTCACCATGTTGGTCAGGCTGGTCTTAAATTCCTGACCTCGTGGCCCGCCTGACTCGGCCTCCCAGAGTGCTGGGATTACAGGTGTGAGCCACCGCGCCCAGCCTGTACTCCATTTTTGAACGAAGTATGGACCATTTTGAACGAAGTATTGTTAGACTCGTGTGGTAAGTGGCTAGTGATGAGAGTTGCCTATCTGTTATACACTGAAGGAACAGGCTACAAAATGTGATATTTTAAGGCTGATTTGCCAACTGTAATCTAAATAAGTATATAAAATCCAGAACCCATTTCTTTCCTCAAAAGAATTTCATCACATTTAAACATAACTATACCTTACAAAATAAACTAATAAAACTTTTGAGACCAACCTGGGCAACATGGTGAAACCCATCTCTATCAAATAATTTTAAGAAAAAATAAACAGAAAAAGAAGGAAAGCTGAAATTACAATTGTTTAATTTGAATTCAAGGTACCTACAAATATACTGAGCTTGTTGAAATTGCTTTAAAACCTATTCTCAACAAACCTCTGTTAGATTTGTTTTCTACTGTAAGTATCTGAAAAATAAAATATAAAAACAGTTTCCTAGGGGCCAGGTGCAGTGACTCATGCCTGTAATCCCAGCACTTTGGGAGGCCGAGGCAGGCTGACCACCTGAGGTCCGGAGTTCAAGACCAGCCTGACCAACATGGAGAAACCCCGTCTCTACTGAAAATACAAATTAGCCAGGTGTAGTGGCACATGCCTGTAATCCCAGCTACTGGGGAAGCTGAGGCAGGAGAATCACTTGAACCCGGGAGGCAGAAGTTGTGGTGAGCTGAGATTGCACCATTACACTCCAGCCTGGGTAACAAGAGCAAAACTCAGTCTCAAAAAAAAAAAAAAAAAAAGAATTCCTGTACAACAGGCATTGAAAGTGACATTGTCACCAGTCCAACCAACATTACCTAAGTGAACCAGCAAGAAGCTAGCTCATTGTCACAAACTTTAAATACTAACATAAGCAGTACTCATTCAAAGTGTGTATGCAGAACTTTAACGCAGGGAATTTTAGTCATAATAAAACTTATGACTAAAGAATAACAAAAGGAAGGCTATGAGTATACTAGTGATACTAGTAATTAATTACACTAATCTCCTACATACAAAAAAGAATGTGTACAATTTGGGTAATTCTATTATTTCTCCCATGTTTATTCTGATTTCCATTATTGAAATTTAATTTTATGTCTGTGGCTTCTAATACTTAAAAATTTGGACTTGAGCTTGGTGTATCTTATTAAATAATTTTTTCTATTAATTCATTTTATAGAATTTAAATGATTTTTTCCTATTAATTCATTTTGTTGTATTTTGTAGAAGTATTTGTCAGCAATGGACTGGAAATAAAGACAAAACTATTCTTCCCCAATGATAGTTTGAAAAAAAAATGCACATTCAGAGTTTAGGAAGGAGAATGGCAAAAGTCTTGAAATCATGTTCTAAGAGGAAACGTTAAAAGAACGGGAACATTTATCCTGTAGATGTATTCAAATGCTTGGAAGACTCGTGTAGAAGGAGGATTAGGTTTCTCCTTCTCAGGCCCATGAGCCAATAGAAATGGAACCTTCAGAGAAACATTTTACTTCAAATTGAAGAAGACCCTCTCCAAATCTGAGCTTTCCCCATGGCATCATCAACTGTGGAAAATTAGAATTCAGCTTAAGTTTGAAATTCTCAACATTGACCAAATCAGTACTAGCTGACAACAGATTTAGCTGCCCAAGAGGCCAGTGTGTTCCTGGGCTTCATGACAGCCCTACAGACACTCGCCCTGAACTGATCAGACGGCGCTTGGAGGACCATCGACAGTTCCCATCTGGAAATTGCAAAAGGAACACAGCAAAATGGAATGTGCTCAGCATCACATGCTGAGATTAGACCCCTAATAAAAATAGTTATAGAATCATGTTATTTAACATATGGATTTAACTGATTTTAAATTTTTAGAATGAACCTAAAGACAAACTACTGAAGACTTAGTTACAGCTACAGAACAGAATGTAAACTTGGACAAGGCAAATACAATAATATGATAAAAACCAGGAAGTATTATAGAAAGAAAAGGCTAAAAAATAAGAGGCATTAGAAGTTCTCAAGGGGTGGGGCTTCAAGATGACGGACTAGAGGCATCTATCAGCTGCCCCTCCACAAAGAAGAATAAAAGAGTGAGTAGATAATCAGAGTTTGAATAGATCATCAAAGACAGAACATTGGAATTCAACAGAGAACTGACAGGAACTCCTAGGGCAAGGAAGGGAGGGAAGAGAAGGAGCCTGCTTGGTTGGCCAGGGCTGGCTGGGAGCGCAGAGAAGCTGCCCAATGCAGGGAAAGGAGAGCGAGAGACCTGTAGCGTCCATACTCCCATCATGGATTTCTCCAGCCCCAGCCACCAGAGAGCCCCTCACAGGCCCAGAGACCAACACAGGGAGCTGTCTGCAGACCGCACAATGGCATTGCTCCAGAGAGGGAGCTCAGACTGAATCCTAAACACCCCCCTGAGTCCTAGGCAGCTACAGCAAGATGCCATTTTGAGAGCCAGCCTCCACTAGACATCACCCTGCCTTGGGGCCCAACAGCCCCCGCATCTCCACATCCCAGGAGCCCCACTGCCATACCCCACCTGCAGCTGCTGCTTCAGCTGGCTGTTGCTGTCAGGGCCAAAGCCAAGCCACTGCAGCAATCCCAGCCCACTAACAGCAGGCCACCATCGCACATTTACAAGTGTCCCAAGGACAGGCTCCCCAATGCATAGGTGCCAACTGGGGCCAAAGCATGTGCTCCGAAGTTGCCCGCCTACAGCTGCAGCCCCTAAAAGCAATCCCACCTTCTCCGGCAGCAGGGCCCCACTGCAGCTACCACCTCCTCCATCAAAGCACTCCACCAGGAGTCCAGGAATCACCCGACCCTTGCACATCACAGCCGTGCTGATAGGCACCACCAGGGAGTCTGAGGACAGGCTCACCTGGATTTGCTCTGCCCCTACCCCCACCCCAGAGCATGAAAACACCATCCGGGGACTTGGGAATTACTCTGCCACATCCACCATCATTAGCACCCGAGCACTTCTACCAGGGACCTGATGATGGACCCACTCACCCTGTTGCTACCACCACAGATGGCACCATCTGCACACACAAACTGCAGGGGCAGGGCCTGACCTGCCCAGCCATCACAGCCACTGCCAACACCAGCACAGACAGCTTGAGAGCCAAAGCATTGTCCCACAACTGCTATTATGATAGCCTATGCCACACTGCTGCCCAGGGACCAAAAGACCCACCTGCTACTGCCACTGCCAGTATAGACCTGCCGAGATCTGCTAAGACCAGTGCAAGCAAATGCCACCCTGGGGCCAAAGGACAGGCACTCTTGGCCCACTGCTGTTCCCACCAGGGCCTGAAGACTGGCCCACCTGGTACCCCTGTCCCCAGCAAAACTTCCCACAACTCCACCAACAACCACACCCTAAGCTCCTGAGGAAATAACGGACACCGATGACACTATTTACAGCTGAACAAATTAGGAAACTACACTGCTGCACACACCCACAATCAGAGCCAAAGTGCCCTACCCAACCAACATCATAGACGCATCTCCAGGAAAACATCCTCCCCTACAAAAGCAAACCCAAAATATTGGAAGAAGTGACTGCCACACCAGATGCACAGATGCCAACATAAAGACACAAGAAACGTGAAAAAGCAAGGAAATATGATGCCTCCAAAGGAGCGCAATAGGATTCTCCAAGATGGCAGACTAGGGACATTGAAAGCCAGTTCTCCTCAGAAAGAAGATCAAAGTTACTAGTGAATGGACAAATTCTGAAAGGAAAACTGAAGGAAATGAATCAGGACCCATCAGAGTGCCCACAAGAAGAAGCTGGGTTGCAGAAAAAGAAAGCCACAAGAGCCTGGCAGAGATTGACCCCTGAGAAGCTCAGAGCCCCACAGAAAGGGTAGGTGGGAGGACTTCTCTGCTCCACTCACCTCTCTGACAATCCCTTGACTCTTAAACTGCTGGTGAGCCTCTCTGCCCTTGTGATCCAGGGCAACACTACTGGGGGCAATCTGAGAACTTCCCAAGTACAGAGAGCTTAGTGGCCAGCTCATGTAGGCATGCTCATACTCCCCTCACACCTGAGCTGAGACCATGGGCGCCATACTGGTCATGCACCCATAGTGGGAAACGGTCCTGCCCAGGGACTCTTCACCCCTGAGTCACTGCACCACTAGATCTCTTGCAAACATTCCCCACAACCCATTCGGACTTTGGCAGGTGCAGAGGACTGGTAGGCCCCAAGGAGCTGCTGGATCCCTGGAGATTTAATCCTCAACATGGGATACCTCTAAGGGAGAGGGGAGCACAGCCCACCAAGTCCCTGTTGGGACAAAGGAAACACAGGTAAGGTACCAAGTAGTAAAGGAGGCAGTCCCATAGCCATGGAAGATACATAGAGAGGGGTCATCTCCACCCCACTTATGCAGTTATGGACACAAGAGTGGTTCTTCCCACCAGGGGCCAGTGAGCACATACTTGGACACAGCATTTTTTGTGCTCTTCACAGTGGCTCTACCATGCTAAAAGTGAGCCCTATGCTGCTCAGGCTTTTACGAAGGGCAGAGACCACCTCCCCTTCCCTACACAGAATGGAACCATCCCGGAAATGGAGGACAGACAAACCATGAAAGTATCTGCTCTGGTCTGGGGGAAGAGACTCTCCCCTGAGCCCACTTTGGTGGTAGTCATCAGAGGGGCATACTGGTGGCCTGCAGCCACATTGTGGCCAAAAACCAAAGGACCAAGCCTTTATGAAATCAAAGTCACAAGCCCTGCAACAGGGATTTGATAGGGAAGCAAATCACATTTCTGCTGGCTCAGGTCGAAGAGCAAGGACACTCCCCAGCCCCTCCCATAAGGCCTTAGCACACCTACAGCCCAACACCATCTCTTCCCACCCACCCCTCCTCAAAAACGCATCAAGGCACCTGCTTTCACTAGACATCAGCCTACCTGCCAGCTCTTACTCTTAAGCAACATTTACTGGACTGCAGTTTCAACTGCACTACCAAATACAAAATCTACTACCAGAAGGGCTTAGTGATAGTCCACAAAATAAGCCCCCCAGGACCTCTGCACCCCCAGTCCTACAGAAGATAGAATATCTAAACAGGAGAAAGAATTTCAGATCTTGATAAACAGTCCTTCTAATTAGTTCTTACAACCAAAATACAGCCCCCTGAAAACATCCAGAAATGAAGCCAAATGATCACACATAACATATATCACAGCCATATCCCTAAGAGAAAAAAAGAATTTAAAAAAGAAAGTCCCATTCAAACAATAGCAAATTCAAAAATAAGAAGCAACATCTTCCTTGAGGAGAAGGACTCATTGCAAGAACTCCAGCAGTACAAAAAGCCAGAGTGTTCTGACACCTCCAAAGTATTGCACTAGCTCTCTCACAATGGATCTTAATCAGAAAAAAATATCTGAAATGACAGATAAAGAATTCAAAATGTGGATTGCAAGGAAAGTCAGTAACACTAAGAGACATTTGAAATCCATTATCAAACAAAAAAACAGAAAAATTATTCAGGATATGAAAGATTAGATCCCATATTAAGAAAAACAACAAATAGAACTGCTCAAATTGAAAAAAAATCACTAAAGTAATTTCAAAATAATGCTAGAGCTTTAACAATAGTCTACACTAAACAGAAGAAAGAATTTTAGATCTTGACAACCAGTCTTTCTGATTAACCCAGCCAGACAAAAACAAAATTTTTAAAATAATTTTAAAAAAGAATAGAGTTTTTGAGAAATATGGCTTTGACCAAATCTTCACAAATCTTCAACTTATTGGCATTCCTGAAAGAGAAGATGAAAAAGTAGTATACAACTTGGAAAACTGATTTGAGGGAATAATTCAGAAATTTTTCCCTAATCTTGCTAGAGAGATTGACATCCAGATTCAAGAAATTTAGAGAACTCCTATGAGATAGTATACAAGAAGACCATTCCCAAGGCATATAGTCATCCGACTATCCAAGGTCAGTTAGAAAGAAAAAATCTTAAAGGCTCCTAGAAAAAAGGGCAAAGTTACCTCTAGAGGAAAACCCATTAAATTAATGGTAGACTACTCAGCAGAAACTTCACAAGCCAGAAGAGATTGAGGTCCTATTTTCAGCCTCCTTAAAAGAAAAAAATTGCCAGCCAAGAATTTAATAGAAAACTAAGCTTCATGAATGGAGAAATACAGTCTTTCCCAGACAAGCAAACACTAAGAGAATTTATCACCAGCAGACCAGACCTACAAGAAATGCTCAAAGGAGTTCTAAACATGGAAATGAAAGAATAATACTTGAGACCACACAAGCACACATAAGTACAAAGTTAACAAACCCTATGAAGCAATTATACAATTAAGACTACAAGGCAGGCCAAGATTCAAATTCAGGAAATACAGAGAACACCACAAAGATACTCCTCGAGAAGAGCAACTCCAAGACACATAATTGTCAGATTCACCAAAGTTGAAATGAAGG
>NW_012115389.1:3305004-3324763 GCF_000951035.1 Colobus angolensis palliatus
GGGGAGCATCACACATCGGGTCCTATTGTGGGGAGGGGGGAGGAGGGAGGGATAGCATTAGGAGATATACCTAATGTAAATGATGAGTTAATGGGTGCAGTACACCAACATGGCACATGTATATATATGTAACAAACCTGCACCTTGTGCACATGTACCCTAGAACTTAAAGTATAGTAAAGAAAAGTAAAAAAGAAAAAAAAAACAAAAGAAAGTTCCCTCATGGGGAAGGGAGAGAGGGAGAGTGACAAGGGCTGAAAAACTGCCTGTTGGGTCTTTGCTGAGTACCTGGATGCTGGAGTCACTCGTACCCCAACCCCAGGGTCACAATATACCCATGAAACAAACCTGCATATGTACCCCCTCAATCTAATTATAAAATTAAAAAAAGACTACAAAGCACTATAGTCAATAATAATTTAACTGTACATTTTAAAATAACTAAAAGAGTATAATTGGATTGTTTGTAACAAAAAGAAAAAATGCTTGAGGGGATGGATATCCCTATTCTTCATGATATGATTATTACACATTGCATGGCTGTATCAAAATATCTCATGTACACCATAAATATACACACCCACTATGCACCCACAGAAATTTTTTTAATTTTAATAAATAAAAATTAAAATATTTTTTACTTTAATAAAGGACTACAAAGCAACTAGTTAACAACACTATGACAGAAACAAAAACTCACATATCAACAGTAATTTTGAGCATAAATGGCCTAAATACTCCACTTAAAAGATGTAGAGTGGTAAATTGGATTAAAAAACAAGACCCCACATTCTCTTTCCTCTAGAGACCCGTCTTGCATGTATTAACAGACACAGGCTTAAAGTAAAGGGATGGAGAAATATCTATCACACAAATGGAAAACAGAAAAGAGCAAAAGTTGTTACTCTTGTATCTGATAAAACAAAATTCAAACCTACAACAGTAAGAAGAAAAAGAAAAGAACTACATGATGATAAAGGGCTCAATTCAACAAGATTTAACTATCCTAAATATATATACACACAGTATCAGAGCACCCATATTTATAAAATACTACAATTAATAGATCTAAGAAAAGAGATAGCCATACAATAATCATGGAAACTTCAACACCACATTGACAGCAATAGGCAGATCATTAAGTCAGAAAACTAACAAAGAAGCTCTGGACTTAAACTGAACTTTCAACAAAATGGACCTCACAGACATCTACAGAATACTGCACCCCACAACCACAGAATGTACATTTTTCTCATCTGCAAACAGAACATTCTCTAATATTGAACACATACCTCAGTCATAAAGCAAGTCTCAATACATTTAAAAATAAACTAAATCATATCAAGTATCTTCTCTGACCACAGTGGAATAAAATTAGAAATCAACACCACAAAAACCTCCCAAAACCACACAAGCACATGGAAACTAAACAACCTGCTTCTTAATGACTTTTGAGTAAACAACAAGATTAAAGCACGATTTAAAAATTCATTGAATCAAATTAAAATAAAGATACAACATATCAAAACCTCTAGGATACAGCAAAAGCAGTGTTAAGAGGAAAGTTTATAGTGCTAAATGCATACATCAAAAACACAGAAAGAGCTCAAATTAACAAACTAACATCACACCTAATGGAATTACAAAAGCAAGAACAAATTTAACCCAAAGCTAATAGAAGAAATAACTAAGATCAGAACTAAATAAAATTCAGAACCAAAAAAATATAAAAGGATGAACAAAATGAAAAGTTTCTTTTTTGAAAGGATAAACCAAATTGACAGACCACTACTCAAGTTAACCAAGAAAAAAAGAAGAACCAGAGAAGCACAATCAGAGATGACAAAGGTGACATTACAACTGGTACCACAGAAACACAAAAGATCCTCAGAGATGACTATGAACATCTCTATGTGTCTGAAAATCCTAGCCAGAGAAATCAGACAAGAGAAAGAAATAAATGACATCCAAATTGGAAAAGAGAAAGTTAAATTGTCCCTCTTTGCAGACAACATGATCATGTATTTAGGAAAACCAAAAGACTCCAAAAAAACCTCTTAAAACTTATAAGTAAATTCAGTAAAGTAGCAGAATACAAAATAAACATCCAAAAATCAGTAGTGTTTCTATACACTAACAATGAACTACCTGAAAAAGAAATCAAGAAGGTAATCCCATTTATAATAGCTACAAAAACATAAAATAATTTATAAATTTAACCAAAGAAGTGAAAGACTTCTACAAGGAAAACTACAAAACGCTGATGAAAGAAATTAAAGCGGACACAAACAAATGAAAAGACATCTCATGCTCATGAATCAGAATAATTAATATTGTTGGCTGGGCATAGTGGCTTATGCCTATAATCCCAGCACTTTGGGAGGTCAGTGCAGGTGGATCACTTGAAGCCAGGAGTTCAAGACCAGCCTGGCCAACATGACAAAACCCTGTCTCTACTAAAAATACAAAAATTAGCCTGTCATGGTGGCATGCGCCTGTAGTCCCAGGTACTCAGGAAGCTGGGCACGAGAATCGCTTTAACCTGGGAGGTGGAAGCTGCAGTGAGCCGAGATCACACCATTGCACTCTAGCCTGGGAGTCAGAGCAAGATTCTGTCTCAAAAAAAAAAGAAAGAAAGAAAAGATAAATTAATGTTGTTATATGACCATATTACCCAAAGCAATCTATAGATTAACTGTAATCCCTATCAAAACATTAATATTATTTTTCATAGAAATAGAAAAAAATAATAAAATTTCTATTGATCCATAAAAGACCTTAAGTAGCCAAAGCAATCTTGAACAAAAAGAACAAAGTGAGAGGCATCACACTAACTGACTTCAAAATATATTTCAAGGCTATAATAAACAAAACAGCAGGGTATTGGTATGAAATAGACAAATAGACTAAATGGAACAGAATAAAGAACGAAGAAACAAATCCACATAATTATAGCCAACTGATTTTCAACAATGTGCCAAGCA
Organism: Colobus angolensis palliatus; assembly: GCF_000951035.1. NCBI lineage: Eukaryota > Metazoa > Chordata > Mammalia > Primates > Cercopithecidae > Colobus > Colobus angolensis. The sequence continues at coordinate 3,307,989 of NW_012115389.1, forward strand.
TATCCACTGGGGTAAAAGAGAGCCTCTTCAATAAATGGTGTTGGGAAAACTAGACATCCATATGCAGAAGAATGAAACCAGGTCACTATCTTTCTCCTCATACACAAAAATCAACTCAAGATGGATTAGTGACTTAAACATAAGACCTAAAACTGCAAAACTACTAGAATAAAATACAGGGGAAACATTTCAAGACATTGGCTAGGCAAATATTTTATGGCTAAGATCTCAAAAGCACAGGGAACAAAAACAAAAGTAGGCAAAAGAGACTATATTAAACTAAAAAGCGTCTACACAGCACAAGGAGCAATCAACAGAGTGAAGAAATAGCCTGCTGAATGGGAGAAAATATTTGCAAGCTATTTATCCAACAAGGGACTAATATCCAGAATACACAGGAACTCAAGCAACTCAACAGTAAAAAAAAAAAAAATACTAATCTCAATAAAAAGTGGGCAAGGACATGAATAGACATTTCACAAAAGACATACAAATGGCCAAAGGTTTATTTATTTATTTATTTATTTAAGATGGAGTCTCATTCTGTCACCAGGCTGGAGTGCAGTGGTGCAATCTCGGCTCAGTACAACCTCCACCTCCCAAGCTCAAGCGATTCTCCTGCCTCAGCCTCCCAAGTAGCTGGGATTACAAGTGTACATCACCACACCCAGCTGATTTTTTGTAATTTTAGCAGAGATGGAGTTTGGCCATGTTGGCCAGGCTGGTCTCAAACTCCTGACCTCAGGTGATCTACCCACCTTGGCCTCCCAAAGTGCTGGGATTTGGCCCAAAAGGTACGTTTTTAAAATGCTCAACATCACTAATCATCAGGCAAATGCAAATCAAAACCACAATGAGATGTCATCTAACCCCAGTTAGAATGACTATTATTAAAAAGACAAAAACAAATAAACAAAAATAACAGATGCTGTCAAGGATACAGAGAAGAGGTAACTTTTGTAACACTGTTGGTGGGAATGTAAATTAGTATGGCCACTATGGAACACAGTATGGAGATTTTTAAAAAAAACTAAAAATGTAAATACCACACATCCAGCAATCCCACTACTGAGTATTTATCCAAAGGAAAGGACATGAGCATAACAAAGAGATTCCTGCACAGTCATGTTTACTGCAGCACTAGTCACAATCACAAATATATGGAATCAATCCAAGTGTCCACCAATGGATGAACGGATTTTTTTTTTTTTTTTTTTTTTTTTTGAGACGGAATCTTGCTCTGTCACACAAGCTGGAGTGCAGTGGCGCGATCCCAGCTCACTGCAAGCTCTGCCTCCTGGGTTCACACCATTCTCCTGTCTCAGCCTCCTGAGTAGCTGGGACTACAGGCGCCCGCCACCACACCCAGCTAATTTTTTGTATTTTTTAGTAGAGACGGCGTTTCACCATGTTAGCCAGGATGGTCTCAATCTCCTGACCTCATGATCTGCCCTCCTTGGCCTCCCAAAGTGCTGAGATTACAGGTGTGAGCCACCACACCCAGCCTGAATAGATTTTTTTAATTTGGTATACATACACAATGGATTACTACTAAGCCATTAAAAAATGAAATCATGCCATTTGCAGGAACATGGATGGAATGAGAGGTCATTATGTTGAGTGAAATAAGCCAGGCCCAGAAAGACAAATATCACATGTTCTCACTCATACGCAGGAACTAAAAGAGTTGACTCATAGAATTAGAGACTAGAAAAATAGATTCCAGAGGCTGGGAAGGGTGAGTGGGTGAGAGGAGGGTTGAAGAGAAGTTGGTTAATGGATATGAGCATACAGTTAGATAGAAGAAATAAGCTTTAACATTCATCAGCAGAGTGGGGTGACTATAGTTAACAATGTATTACATATTTTGAAATAGCTAGAAGAGAGGACTTGAAATGTTCCCAACACATAGAAATTATAAATACTTAAGGTGATGAAGACCTTAAATACCTTGACTTGATCCTCACACATTCTATGCGTGTAACAAAATACTACATGTACCCATTAAATACATTCAAGTATCATGTAGCAATAATAAAAAATTAGGAGGCATGAAATCGTCATATTTCATAGCAGAAAGGCTTTGTCAAATACTGCCTCAAATTGATGAATCAGGAATAAAATTGTATTACTTTAAAGTTTTAGTTTTGTTTGTTTGTTTCTTGTTTTGAGACAGGGTCTTGCTCTATCGCCCAGGTTGGAGTGCAGTGGCTCAATCTCGGCTCACTGCAACCTCCACCTTCCAGGTTCAAGTGACTCTTGTGCCTCAGCCTCCCAATATCTGGGATTACAGGTGTGCACTACCATGCCCAGCTAATTTTTGCGCTTTTCGTAGAGACAGGGTTTCACCATGTTGACCAGGCTGGTCTTGAACTTCTGGCCTCAAGTAATCTGCCTGTCTCAGCCTCCCAAAATGCTGGGATTACAGGCATGAGCCACCATGGCTGGCTACTTTAAAGTCTGAATGGTAATTTTCAAAAGAACTAAAAAAGAGAAACAGTTAAAACAAGTCATTTTGTAGGAGTCTTATAAATAGCTTCTCATTTTATTATAGAGATGGGGATCTCACTATGTTGTCCAGGGTGGTCTTGAACTCTTGGCCTCAAGTGATCCTCCAGCCTCAGCCTCCCAAAGTGTTGAGATTACAGGTATATGCCACCATCCCCAGCCCAGCTTTAATTTTTTATAATATGAGCAGATATTATTCGGTGTTTATTATTTTCATTTTAATTCCTCACCCAGAAACTAGAACTCCCCCAACTTCACAGACAATAAGAAGGAGGGTTCAAATAAGAAGAGTTTGAAAGATTTAAGGCTGTTTAGCCAGAAGAAGAGACTTAGAAATCCATAATAAATGTCCTTAACCACTCGAAGTGTGGCCATAAGAAAACGGATTTTCATTTATTCAGCGAAGTTTCACGAGTTAGTACCAGGATGAGGAACTGAATTATAGAGACTCTAATCCTGACTTGCTACAATATGGAACTGTCAAACAATTAGAACTTCACAAAGATGAGACGGACCTCCTTATACAGTAGTGAGTTCCCTGTTTCTAGAAGAGTTAAAGGAAAGGCTGGACTTTAGCTAGTCAGGGAAATTGTTTTAAAACATGATTCTTATTTCACATAGAGAGTTAGACGATCTAGATTCTAAATGGCCCGAAGGTCACTTCCAACTTTATGATTCTAGAATTGTAAAGAAGTCTGTAATTTCTTTAGTAATCTATCTCATCTAGTCATTTCTTACTTCCAGGAACTATTTCCATATGACTATACTTTAAATTAATCTCATGTTTATTTTATCCCTAGGTAAAAGTAAATAACTAGGAAAGGGAAATTAAAACACTGAACACCAATTGCATGCCAGACACATCCTAAGTATTTTATGTATATTTTATCATTTAATTCTAACGTAATAGTAAGACAGCCTTATTTTCCCATTTTATAGATTTTAAAAACTGAGGTCCAGGCTGGGCATGGTGGCTCACACCTGTGATCCCAGCACTTTGGGAGGCTGAGGTAGGCAAATCACGAGGTCAGGAGTTCGAGACCAGCCTGACCAACACAGTGAAACCCCGTCTCTACTAAAAACACAAAAATTAGCTGGGTGTGGTGGTATGTGCCTGTAGTCCCAGCTACTCGGGAGGCTGAGGCAGGAGAATCGTTTTAACACAGGAGACAGAGGTTGCAGTGAGCTGAGGTCACGCCACTGCACTCTAGCCTGGGCAATAGAGCAAGACTCTGTCTCACAAAAAAAAAAAAAAAAAAAACAGGTCCAAAGAGATCAAGCTACATGGTGCAATCACACAGCCAAATGATTCTGGAGCCAGGATGAAAACCCAAGCAGCCTAATTAAAGAGCCTAGCTTCTTAACCACTCTGTGCAGTCTCTCTCTCTCTCTCTCTCTCTCTCTCTCTCTGTCTGTCTGAGATGGAGTCTAGCTTTGTCGCCCAGTGCAGTGGTGCCATCTCAGCTCACTGCAACCTCTGCCTCCCAGGTTCAAGCAATTCTTCTGCCTCAGCCTCCTGAGTAGCTGGGATTACAGGCGCCCACGACACGCTTGGCTAATTTTTGTATTTTTAATAGAGATCGGGTTTCGCCATGTTGGTCAGGCTGGTCTCAAACGCCTGACCTCAAGTTATCCGCTCACCTTGGCCTCCCAAAGTGCTGGGATTATAAGCGTGAGCCACTGCACCCAGCCTGTGCAGTGTCCCTCTTACATATTCCACTGTAAGCTAACAAAAAAGGCAGAACTGACATCATTGCAAACCCAGGCCTGCCTGACTCTAACACCACTTTATTTCCTAGCTTTAATTCTTGCTAGTAGAATTAAATGCAACATGGAAGTTTAGTTTCTGATCTCACTGATTTTGACTTCTATAATTCATAGGAAATGGGTGTGTGGCTTGCCCAGGCAAAATGACTACTTTCCCCAACAGTAAGTTATTTCAAGAAAACCAATGGAAAAAGTACCAACCTTTGGTAGTTTTTAAGACATACTTCAATATGAACTACCAAAATCTTTTCAAGTAATATATTTACCATATATATGACAAATCACTTGGATTTTTATTTGTGAAATTTTCTTGAAGGAACTGAAGCAGAGTCTTCAAGCAAATCAGAAAAGCTGAGTTCCGTAGAAACCACACCCTAGGCCTGTGGCTACTTCTACTTCTGCAGTGCTTCTGGACTTCACTAATAAAGTAAGTTTCCTACCTCAAAAACAGAGCTTTAGAAAGCATTATGAAGACTCTTCCTGAGGCTGTTCATGTGTCAGTAAAACCACTTGATGGTATTTTTGAGTAGTAAATCTCTGGGAGTCACAATCCTATGAATAAAGCACTTTATTAAAGACCTCAAGTTTTTTTTTATTGCCCATATAACTTTTTTTTCAATTTTTACGATTTTGGCAGGAACTTCATCCCAAAGTGAATGTGTTTCCAAAGTCTGAACAACATTGCATCAGTCATTTACAAGTGAAGACACTTATATAAAAAGAGGAATAAGTTCTGGTTTTTGAATGTGCTATTATGACACATTTTTTTACTCATTTCCTACTACTGATCTCTAGAGATGCATTTTTATAAATACATATTAAATTCTTCCTAATAGTCAAGTCTTTTTTAACCTGTCCTCTCCCCCCAATATTCAAATCTTGATAATTTAATAACTACTAGCTATAATTGAACTAAAAGTTACTCACTGAGGACATTTGCGTGGCTATTTATTGTCATTGTTCCACTGACTAATAAATAGTTTCTGGCATCAGACTTGTACGTAGGATGTAGCTGTGAATATATATGGAAAGAAGATTATTGCTGAAGGTACAATAATGTAATGATCTGGGTTCAAATCCTAGCTTTGCCATTTAATAGCTGTGTGAAGTTGAGCAAAGTGAATAACCTCTCTGATTACTTAGCACAATGGCTGTGCTAATGGTAAGTATTCAATAAACGAACATTTCCAAATCATTGATTTTGCTTTCTAAGCACCATTTCCCAGTATTAGGAACCAAAGCTCTTTAAAGAATTGGCTGGTAGGCCGGGTGCAGTGGCTCATGCCTATAATCCCAGCACTTTGGGAGGCCAAGGTGGATGGATCACTTGAAGTCAGGAGTTCGAGACCAGCCTGGCCAACATGGTGAAACCTCTCTCTACTAAAAATACAAAAAATTAGCCAAGCGTAGTGGACGTGCCTGTAATCCCAGCTACTGGGGAGGCTGAGGCAGGAGAATCACTTGAACCAGGGAGATGGAGGTTGCAGAGAGCTGAGGTTGCGCCACTGGACTCCAGCCTGAGAGACAGAACGAGACCCTGTCTCAAAAAAAGAAAGAATTGGCTGGTTTTAGTTCAGTGGCCTGAATATTGCAAGAGAGCCTGTGATGACTTCTTCAGCCACAGATCAAGGGAGACTTGAGAGACTAAAGGACTCATGCTACAAAGTCACAGGGGACATCCTGAAGGAGCTTCTGCTGGACAAATTTGGAGAATTTGGAGCACTGAAAGAGAATAATTGATTATAACACAGTAAATAAATAAAAATCCATGTGTCCATAGAATTGAAAACAAAAGGAAAGAAAATAAAGAAAGCTTTTCTTTAGAGAAGAATACCGCCTAATAGATGGGAGGAATGATGAAATTAGAGTATCACCACTTTGCCACCCACGATATAATAGTTAATCCAGACAAGAAGCGGTGAATGCTAACATCACTAGGTAAAGTCATAGGGAACAGGAATAACCTGATGATTATTACCACACAGAAACTTAACTGCAGAAGAGAAAAAATGTACACTTACACCAAAGAGATTGGTATAAAACTTAGTGTCACCAGCAGTGGAACACTCTAACATTATTTGCCTTCTAATAGAATGCAACATGAAAAATAATATTCTTGCCAAAAGCCTTAATCTGAATCCAATCCAGCCTCTAGATCAACTTTTAAATTTACAGGAAACAAGTTAAACCATACAGTGAAGAAACAATCAGGCCACTGCTCTGAACTCTCCAAAATGTCAATGCTGTTTGAAAACAATAAGAACAACAAAAAAAAAAAACTGAAACTAATCAACAAATGCAGTGAATTAACCTAGGTGGGATCCCAATTTGGGGAAGAAAACTGCTGTAAAAGACATTCTTGTAGCAAGTGGTGAAATTTGAATGTGGAGTGATACTAGATGATTATTAGCTAAGCCAAACTTGGTGGCTTGAAACAACAAACACTGATTATCTCACAGTTTCTATGGGTCAGGAATCTCGGCACGACTTTGCTGGTGGTAGTTCTGGCTCAGGGGCTCTCCTGAGGTTAGGGCCAAGCTGTTGAGCAGGGCTGCAGTCCTCCCCAGGATTGCCGAGGGGAGGATTCCCTGCTGGGCTCACTCACAGGGTAGCTGACAGGCCTCAGGTCCCTGCCACGTGGGCCTCCTGAGAGGTGGCTGAGTGTCTTCACCACATGGTAGCTGACATCCCTCTCCCTAGACCTACCTCACAACATGGCCCCTGGCTTCCCTCAAGAGCAAGTGATTCCAGAGAGATCAACAGAGTGTATTTAAGACAGAAGCCACAGCCTTTTTATAACCTAATATCAAAAGTGATATCCATCATTTCTGACATACTCTATTCTCTGGAAGGGAATCAGTAAGTCCAGACCATGCTCAAGAGGAAACACATTAAAAAAATGTGCATGCTTGAAAACCACCACAGATGGTATCCGGCATTACAGTTAACTTTCAGATGCAGCAGTGGTATTGTGGTTACATAGGGCAATGTCCTTATTCTTAGGATAAATATGCTGACATAGTTAGAGGCAATACGTATGATGTCTGCAACTTATTTTCAAGTGGTTCTGCAAATACATCTATGTTTATGTAACAATAAATAAACAATAACATATATATTGTTTATGTAAAATAATAAAGCAAATAAAACAAAATGCTAACCATTGTTGCATCTGGGTGGATGGTGGGTGGGTGCTCATTGTCATATTCCTTAACCCTTTCTATATATTTGAAATTTTTTAAAAGAAAATGTTGGTGAAAAATAATGGAAAGTTATTAGGTTGATGCCATTAAAAGTCATTGCAAAAACCACAATTACTTTTGCACCAAGCTAATACTATGGACTGATTTGTGTCTTCCCCAAAATTAGTATTTTGAAGTCCTAACCCCCAATGTGATGGTATTTGTGGGTGGGGCTTTTGGCAGGTGATTAGGTTCAGATGAAGTTTTGAGGGTGGGAACCTCACCATGGGATTAGTGCCCTTAGAAGGTGAGACATCATAGCACTTAGCTTGCTTGTTCTCTCTGTGACATGTGAGGACATAGAGAGAAGGCAGCCATCTATATGCAGGATGAGGGCCCTCACCAGAACCTGACCATGCTGGTACCCTGATCTTGGATTTCCCAGCCTCCAGAATTGGAGAAATACATTTATGTTGTTTAAGCTACCCAGTCTATGGCACTGTGTTATGGCAGTCCAAGCTGACAATGAGGGCATTGACAATAATAAACATTGCACTTTCCACAGAGTTAATGTGTCAGGAGAATAAAGCCAGTGGTGCAAAGGGCTTTTTGACGCAGGAAATTAATTGAAAATAGAAATTATTGTCATGACTGTGTTTTCCAATTTCCCATCTCACCTCAGTGTGGCCGTCACTAGACAGAGAAAGCCCAAAAGAAATTCCCGAAAAGGCAACTCCTTCTCCTGCACCCCCCAATTCCACAGGCCCCTCCTCAGCCTGTGGGCCACCACTAGCCCTTCACCCCCAGGGAGGCTCCCTTTATCAGCACCAGTCCTTAGCTGATCTTAAATTCCATCTGCTAGGCCATTGCCATTCACTTTTTTCCTATGTACTTTTATTAACTGATTGTACAAGCTCTTTTTTTACTTTTGGAAATGGATCATTATTATTAATCCCATGATAAATTTCTTTATCACAAAATTATAATTAAGGGATTATATAGTGTTAAATATATATATATGGTATTAAGTTCATGCTCAGATAGGTTGCAAATCATTTGAAAAGATCAGCCAATTCATTGTGTAAATAAAAGTTTATAATTCAGTCACTTCCCTTTGGCAATATCTGTCAGAATTATTGTCCTTTGGCCCAGTGAGCCTACTTCTTGGATTTTGTCTTACTGATATATCCTCCCACATGAAGAATGATAAAAGATTACTCATAATACCTGCATTGATAATAATGTATAGGATATTGTCATTTGTGTTAAAATATAAATAAAAAGAGAAAAATACAGTGTGCAGAGTGTGTCAACATTTGTGTTAAAAAGAAATTAAAAGAACATGTATATATGTGTGTAATATATTTCCAGAAGAGTATATAAGAAATCACTGGGGCAGGGCACAGTGGCTCATGCCTGTAATCCCAGCACTTTGGAAGGCCCAAGTGGGAGGATCACTTGAGGCCAGGAGTTTAGGACCAGCCTGGGCAACATAGCCAGACCCTGTCTCTACAAAAAAATGTTTTAAAAGAAAGAAATTGTTAACAGAGAGGTTGCCTCTGAAGAGAACTGGATGGCTGGGGAGAGGGGTTTGGGGAACATGTTTCACCATATACTCTTGTACATTTAGAATTTTGTTTCTTGTAAATATATTACCTATTTGTTCAAATATATTAAATGTAAACTTTTTAAGATCCTATAATTTAACTAAAGTAAGACATCTTCTCTACAAATTCTTTACTTTTAAGTGTTTTTTATTCCTTTTTTCCATTTATTAAAAAAGTGTGGCCAGGCACAGTGGCTCACGCCTGTAATTCCAGCACTTTGGGAGGCCGAAGCAGATGGATCGCTTGAGGCCAGGAGTCGAGACTAGCCTGGCTAACATGGTGAAACCCTGTCTCTATTAAAAACACAAAAATCAGGCTAGGCGCGGTGGCTCACGCCTGTAATTCCAGCACTTTGGGAGGCCGAGACTGGCGCAACACGAGGTCAGGAGATCTAGACCATCCTGGCTAACATGATGAAACCCCCGTCTCTACTAAAAATACAAAAAAACAAAATTAGCCGGGCATGGTGGCAGGTGCCTATAGTCCCAGCTACTAGGGAAACTGAGGCGGGAGAATGGCATGAACCCGGGAAGCAGAGCTTCGGCGAGCCAAGATCGCACCACCACACTCTGGCATGGTCGACAGAGCAAGATTCTGTCTCAAAAAACAAACAAACAAACAAAAAACTTGCTGGGCATGGTGGTGGGCGCCTGTAGTCCCAGCTACTTGGGAGACTGAGGCAGGAGAATTGCTTGAACCCGGGAGGCGGAAGTTGCAGTGAGTCAAGATAGCGCCACTGCATTCCAATCTGGATGACAGAGTGAGACACCTTCTCAAAAATTAATTAATTAATTACAATTAAAATTTTTTAATGTACATATAGCCAATGGCCTGTTCGAGTCACTTTGTCCCAAGTCACCCCCAATCCTTCTGCTGAGTGCAGGCTCTTAAAATTGTGATCAATAAAAAAAAAATTGTGATCAATAGTTCTAGGGCGCTTATCTGACATCCATCTCTTCCATTTCTACTTCCTCAACATGGTCCCAGATGCACACATATACTTCACATATCGTACCTGGTTCAGCTTGTCTTTCTCTTCAGTACAGGAGGCAGCTTTTTTCTGCTCTCTGTTGACTTCTGAAGCCAGCCTCATGATCGTTTCTCTGCTAGCTTTTGCCTCCATCTCATGGACATTTATAGTCTCTTCAAGAATAACAATTTGTCCTTTCACGAATTCATTTTCCTTGCACAGCTCTCTAAGCTGAAGAGAAAGCAATTACAACTGTCCTATAAAAATCAACAATTTCATACATTTTCTCTAAGCAACTCACAACCTATAGACAGCATTATCATATGAAAAATGTAAGAGCACTATCCCTGCATGGACTGGAAAGGTCACATTTTCAAAGGCAGCCTCTAAACTCTGTTTTAGACCTGGGAGTCCAATTCAAATTATCCAAAAGGTGGCCACAAGGCAAGGATAATGAAGCCAAAAGCGTCCCGAGGGAACACACATCAGCAAACCTCTGGCTGCTAAATACACCAGGTAAGGCGAAGCTCTACAGAGGCTACAGTAGGCGATGAAGCAAGGGACCTGCCTTCAGCCCATGTCCACTCAGATCTATTGCAGTCAAGACACCATGTGGCACTAAAGTAAATACAGAGAACACAGGGCCATGCTTTTATATATATATATATATATTCTTCTATTTAATATAAGCATAGGAAAATTCTGAATAACAGCTCAGTGTTTATCATAGGGAATTGAGATTAGCAGGGCTTTTGCTTACTATGCTGTGCACTGGAATGGTTAACTGGGAGCATTTATAAGATTTACAAGGGGAAAATAAAAGCCAGCAGGCTCCTTAACCTCAGAGAAGGAGCCATACAGACAAACTCACTCTATAGGGCCAGGGGAAGGCCTGTAGGGTGACTTGAGACCCCTCAGGATAGGGCCAGCGTTTGTGTTGAGACTCTCCGTGGAAGTGATGTATCTTTGAGCCTCAATGCTCTGAACACATGGAGCCACAGTCCCAGCTCACGCTGTCCCCTCTCTCTCCAACACTCTTCCTCACGTTTGCATGATCATTCCTCAATAGCCCTCAAAACTCCCGACCTCAGGGGGGCGCTCCTCAGACAGTCTCCAACACTGTGACTTGCTTCCCTCTCTATCCCTGCATCCTAATTTGTTTTTCTGTATTGCACCTTTCACCATGTGGAGCAATGGTACATATTTATTTGGTTGTTTCTTCACTATCGTTACCCCTTGAAAATGAAATCTCTAGGACAGCATAGACATAGTCTTGTCTCATTCACTGCTCTCTCTCCAACACTCAGAACAGTGTCTAGCATATAGTAAGCACTCACTAAATATTTGCAAAATGAAGGAATGAATGTCAAATTATTAGGAATGCATGGTTCCTTGGAAATGCCTGGGCACACGTGTTTATGAGGGCATGTGAAAGCAAAGGAACAGTTTTGAAACCAGAGCCATTTTGTTCTTGGAGGAACACCTAATGAGGCTGCAGTCTCGGTCAAGACAGCAGACTTCCTGATCTGGGCAATTTTTTTTTTTTTCTTTTTAAAACAGGCACCTGCTCAAGTGGCCGAGATGCCAAAGCTCCCGATTCCTACCCTCTGTTGTGAAATATAGATTCCATTACTGTTCAGGTAAGCTGAAGTCGACAAATCCCCGGAGGAAATTGCCATCAAAAAGATGGTTTCTTACTCATTTTTCTCAAGTGGAAGAAACCCACCACACCACGCAGGGCCATGGGGAAGCACCAGGGCCAGTTGGGAAGCAGAAGAAGAGGGGAGAAAAGCTGGCGAGAGACTTCACTGTCACCTCCACAGGAAGGAATAAGCAAAACAGAGTAAGCAGACTTAGGGTTGGCTATTGAATGATTTCAGTGGCTCTTGGGGTGTAGGGGCTGATCTGAGCTATTTGGGGGACTTAGGTCAAGAGGCAGTAGCCTGAAGGTAAGAGCCAGTTGTAGGAGGTGACTGGGTAGTGGGCTCCGGATTGGTCAGTTCACGTGTGAAAGCTCTGCTGGAAAGGGCAGGCTCTTCCAGCTCAGCAAGACCCCAGAAGTCAAAGCGTTAGAAACACAGAAAAGACAAGGGCGTGATGAATGTAGTAGAAACACCCAGATTAGCACCGGGAGATTGTGTCTGATAGAGAAAAGGGTGTCACGGAAGAAGGAGCTTCTGAATTCCCTTTTCTTTTCCCCATCATTTGGTTTGAAAGATAATTCTCAAACTATAAGTGGACTTTTACAGCCGAGCTCCTGGTCACAAGTTAGCCATAGGGAGCAGGAGGAGAAGCATCCAGCACCCATGAGAGCATCAGGTGGACCCATGGTCCCAGCTATCAAAACCCATCCGTGAAGTGGAATATTTCCCAAAGTCAAATGAAGTCATCTTGCGGCTTTCAGAGAGGACGTTTGGAAAGCTCACTAGTAGACACCTAAGAGATGACTTTTAAAAATGGCTGCATTTTAAAAAGGCTGCATGATAGGCCAGACATGATGGCTCATGCCTGTAATCCCAGCACTTTGGAAAGCCAAGGTGGGAGAACCGCTTGAGCCCAGGAGTTAGAGATCAGCCTGGGCAATATAGTGAGACCTCAACTCCATTTAAAAAAATAAAATAAAAAGACGCATGGGTGCTGGGCATGGTGACTCACAACTGCAATCACAGCACTTTGGGAGGCAGAGGTGGGGTAATTGCTTGAGGCCAGGAGTTCAAGACCAGCCTGGACAACATAGCAAGACCTCGTCTCTAAGTAAATAAAATAATTAGCCAGACATGGTGCACGCCTGTAGTCCCAATTACTTAGGAAGCTGAGGCAGGAGCATCACTTGAGCCCAGGAAGTCAAGGCCACGGTAAACTAGGATCATACCACTGTACTCCAGCCTGGGTGACAGAGCAAGATCTTGTCTCTAAATTTAAACCAAATAAACAAACAAACAAACAAAAACAAACATAAAAAAAGACTGTATGGAAATCTGTCAGGAAGCAAGGATATGAAAGGTTTGTAAATAGCCAAAGAGAACCATGAGCACTCAGATACTTTCAGGCATCCTAATGAAGCACTATGGGCCAAGTGAATTATTCAGTTAATATTATTTATTTCTGGCTTAATGGTAATCTACCATTAAAGTAGAATTTTTGCTATTTGGTATTTTTTGTTTTGTTTGTTTTTTTGAGACAGAGTCTTACTCTGTGGTCCAGGCTGGAGTGCAGTGGCTTGATCTCACTGCAACCTCTGCCTCCTGGTTCAAGTGATTCTCCTGCCTCAGCCTTCCAATTATCTGGGACTACAGGTGCCCGCCACCATGCCCGGCTAATTCTTGTATTTTAGTAGAGATGGGGTTTCACCATGTTGGCCAGGCTGGTCTCGAACCCCTGACCCCAGGTGATCTGCCCGCCTGGGCCTCCCAAAGTGCTGGGATTACAGTCGTGAGCCACCATGCCCAGCCACTATTTGGTTTTAATGTAAATGTTTACAGTACTTTAGAACTCACACTCAATCAGTATCCTAAAATGACATGCAGCTGGTTTTGTGTGAGTATATGTCTGGCTGTAACTAAAAGGAAAAAATCTCCCTAAAGCAAATGGTTAAAATGAGTAATTAATTGTATATGACAACCTAAATATATTTTAGACAAAGCCATTATCTCTTTTGGAGAATAATTAATTCCAATAATGCTAGAAAAGATCTTGGAATTGAGGCTCAGGAAGGTGATATGACTTGTCCCAAGTCACACAGTTAATTAATGCTACACTTGGGCTACTGTGCCATTCTCCTGCCACCCCCACTCAGACTCAACCACAGCACTTCCTTTCATGCCACATGTCAGAATCACCACTACATTTATAGACTTTTTAATCTGCATACAGACACCTTTAAAATTAAATCTTCATCTGATGCCTTGTCATTCCTCTCGTCTGGATCCAAGCAGTCACGCAGTTGAATCAGAAATTCCTCGTGTTTCCTGCAATTCTTTGAAACTTGTTTCTTATTCTCCTCATTTTCTTTTGAACACTTTCTGTTTGGCAAATAACAAGTAAGTCAGAATTTAACACCATGGAAGATAACATTCATCAAACCAAGTCAGAATATAAGCTCTCTGGGGGAAATAATTGTCTTTTTTGACGCAACACAGTTTCCCAGACACAGAGCAAATTATTGTTACAGAAGCCCTATAAAGCCCTATAAAGGAAGGAGAAAAGTGGCAGCAATTTTGGGACACCTATGCTTTGCAGAAATATAAGGAAATCTTCAAGGCATTGTAGACTTAGTAACAGGAGGGGAAATGGATTCCCCTAGCCTCAATCCTAAAGGGTTTAGGGACCCTAAAGGATCTCTAAAAATGGAGGCACGTGTCTGGAGCACAATGCTCACAATCCACATAGCCATGGGTCTTCACTGTGGCCTCATGGGGAAAGAGAGTGCTACCACATTGGTTCTAGAGGATCAAGCTTCATTTTATTTTCAAACTTTACAATACAGTGATTTATTTATAAGGGTCCTGGTCCATGGCCAGGCATAACTATAATAACAAATACATCAAAAGCAGAGAAGGTTCTCGCCTCTGGAAAAGAGATGTGTTCAATCACCAGCAAAGTTCATTATTAGTTTTCACATGCCCTTAGTCTTTAAAGCATATTGCAAGAAAGGAAAGAAAATCAGTATATCGAAGAGATGTCTGAACCCCCATGTTTACTGCAGTTCTATTCACAGTAGCCAAGACAGGGAATCAACACAGGTGCCCATCAGTGGGTGAATAGGGGGAAAAAATATGATATATGTACACACTGGAATACTACTCAGCCTTTTAAAAGAATGAAATCCTGTCAGGAGTGGCAATATGGAAGAACCTGGAGGATACTATGTTAAGCAAAATAAGTCAAGTACAGAAAGATAATTACCTCATGTTCTCCCTCATATGTGGGAGCCAAAAAATACTGAACTCGTAGAAGCAGAGTAGAATTTTGATTATTAGAGGCTGGAAAGGGTAGCGGATGAAGGAGGATACAGTGAGGTTAGTCAATGGCTATAAACGTATAAAGATGGTTATAAAGTTATAAAGCTAGATGGCAGGAGTAAGTTCTAGTGTTCTATAGCATAGTAGGGTGAATACAGTTAACAAGAATTTAGTTTTCAAATAGCTAGAAGAGAGGATTTTGAATGTTCACAACACAAAAAAATAACTGTTCAAGATGATGGATGTGCTAATTTCCCTGATTTGATCATTATACATTGTATACATGTATCAAAATATCACTCCATATCCCATAAATATGTACAATTATTACAAGTCAACAAAAAATAAAAGAAAAAAAAAAACATTGGAAGAGTATTAGAATTGGCCAGTCAAGGAAAAAGGAAATTTGTGGTCTATTATGAATATATTATTTCAAATCTCAGATAGGTTTGTTGAAATAGTATGGTCTATTTCTAATGCTTTAAATGTTAGCAACTAAGAGATCATCAAAAATAGGCACACTTTAAAGGCAAATTAGAATCATTTCAGTAATTTAGTGTCATTTTTTAAATATCCAAGATAATAAACATGATTATTGCTTTTCCTTTTTACCATGTTGAGTGTTTACTGCAAATTCCTTCAACCTATTCAAAGAGTAACAAAGCATGTAATTGCAGATACTCAAAGCATATCAGATTTCTATTTAGAAAAATGTGTAACGATAAAAGACTAACATCGCTGTATCTCTGAGTTCTTATTTTAGCATATGAAAGGTAAAACTCTTCAGTCTTTTGGACCCAGGAAAGGCATAATTAATTGTATGGTGCTGATCGATTTACATATATGATTCCATGCATTAACCCCAAGATTTCAATCTTTCTTCTCCATTCCAAAAGTCTCTAGATTACTTCCATTTCTATTTGCAATTCACTTGACCCAACAAAGTTTCAAGAATCTACCCTAAGAAAATAATCACAGAAACGTAAAAATATGAATCACATAGGTATTCATTGCAGCTTGGTTTATAGTAATTTTTTTAGTGGAACTAACCTAAGAGCCTGTAGAAATAGCAAAAGTAATTGATTGAGTAAATTATGGTATTTCAAGCAATGGAATATAATGAGTCATTTAAAATTATGCACCAGGCTTGGCACAGTGGCTCACACCTGTAATCCCAGCACTTTGGTAGGCCAAGGTGGGAGGATTGCTTGAGGTCAGGGATTCAAGACCAACCTGGGCAACATGGCAAAATGCCATCTCTACAAAAAAAATTAAAAATCAGTTGGGTATAGTGGCATGCACCTGTGGTCCCAGTTACAAAAGAGGCTAAGGTGGGAGGATCGCTTGAGCCTAGGAGGTCAAGGCTGCAGTGAGCTATGATTGCGCCACTGCACTCCAGCCTGCGTGGTAGAGTGAAAACCTGTCTCAAATAAGTAAATAAATAAAATTATATACTAAATGAGTTTTTTAAATATTTACAACATATGGCCAGGCACAGTGGCTAACTCCTGTTATCCTAACACTTTGGGAGGCCAAGGCAGGCAGATCACTCTAGGTCAGGAACTCGAGACCAGTCTGGCCAACATGGCGAAACCCCATCTCTACTGAAAATACAAAAATTAGCTGGGAGTGGTGGCACACGCCTGTAATCTCAGCTACTCAAGAGGCTGAGGCACGAAAACTGCTTGAACCTAAGAGGTGGAGGTTGCAGTGAGCCAAGGTCATGTCACTGCACTCCAGCCTGGGTGACAGAGCAAGACTCTGTCTTTAAAATATATAT
>NW_012115389.1:3325243-3326318 GCF_000951035.1 Colobus angolensis palliatus
GAGAATCACTTGAACCCAGGAATTTTAGGCCAGCCTGGGCAGTGAGACCCCCATCTCTGAAAAAAAAATTATTGACCTCATGGAGCTTATGTTCTATTTGGAAAGATGGACAGACAATAATCAAAATACGAGTATATGTAAAAGGTATAGTACAGTAAAAGGTATAGTACAGTATAATAAGACTAGAGAGAAAAAATTAAGCAAGAAGGAAAGAGGGGCAAGAGATATTAGAGGAGTACATTTTTAAATATGTTATTCATGGAACATCTCACTTGGAAAGTGCCATCTGAGTGAAGACCTAAAGGAAATGGGGTCAGCCATGTGATATCTGGGGGAAGAGCCTTCCAGGAAGAGAAATTAACAATTACAAAGGTCCTGAGGTACAATCAGGTCTGTCAGGTTCAAGGGACAGCAAAGAAGCCAGCGATCTGGAATGGAAACAATAAGGGAGAGAATGGTAGCAAAATCAGGTCAGGATGAGCCTTTTGGTTCATAGAAAACACTGTCTTTACCCTGAGTGAGAAATCACCGGAGGACTCTGTGCTAGGAATTTACATGATCTAATTTGCATTTTAACAGGATCACTCTGGCTGCAGGGGGCACAGTCAGAGGTAGGGAAACCACGGCTATGACCTGAATGTTTATGTCCTCCCAGAATTCATATGTTGAAGTCCTAATTCCCAATATGACAGTATAATATTTGGAGGTTGGGCCTTTAGGAGGTAATTAGGCCATAAGAGTGGCACCCTCATGAATGAGACTAGTGCCCTTATAAGAAGGGACACTGGCTGGGTGTGGTGGCTTATCCCTGTAATCCCAGCCCTTTAGGAGGTTGAGGTAGACAGATCTCTTTAAGTCAGGAGTTTGAGACCACCCTGGCCAACATGGTAAAACCCAATCTCTACTAAAAATACAAAACATTAGCTGGGCCTGGTGATGCGCACCTATAATCCCAGCTACTTGGGAGGCTGAGTCACATGAATTGCTTGAACCCGGGAGGCAGAGGTTGCAGAAAGCCAAGATTGCAACCACTGCATTCCAGCCTGGGCAACAGAGCAAGACTGTGTCAAAAAAA
>NW_012115389.1:3327631-3332648 GCF_000951035.1 Colobus angolensis palliatus
TTCACCATGTTGGCCAGGCTGGTCTCAAACTCCTGACCTCAAGTGATCTGCCCACCTCAGCCTCCAAAAGTGCTGGGATTATAGGTGTGAGCCACCACGCCTGGCCATACACGCAATGTTTAAGGAGTTTTTGCTGTAAGTGGAAGTAGAGAAAGAGGACAGGGGCTGGAAGTATTGGGGTTTTTTTAAAATGGAATAAGTAAAATAAATATAATGTATTTCGTTACTAATGACATTTAAGTCATTCACAGAATTTTAAAATATATTTTAGGAACAACTTGTTCCCAATTTTGTCTCAATAATCACCTCTTGTCAAAATGAAGTGTGGAAAACCTAGGTTTCATGACTTCTCTGCATAAACTAGTAATAAAATCTAATGAGGAGTGTTCAGTGTGATCTGGAGTGGTCTAGTCTAGCTTCTGGGATATTTTTATAACTGGGTTCTAAATAAACATCTACCTCTGTGTACTACCCCACCACCTCAGGGTTAACCTCTACTTAGAGGAATCTTCCAAATTGTGTAAATAAGCATTTGCAGCCCTAATTGATAGCCTAGAAACATGTTTAAGACAAGGCTGTATTTGTTAAGACTCTTGATGACATTTAGAAATGAGCCTTGGAAAAATTTGTCAAGACTCCAAAGATATTTGAGGTCAATAACTTTTTTCAAATTGAGTTTCAGGGCCAAGTAATGCAAAATGCCAGTACATTCAAAGACATATTTTGCTTTCAAAAGCTAGTATTTTAACTCTAGCTAAAGCAAAAAAATACATTGCAGTATCCTTACTGTAATTTTTCATTTAACTCTACAACTTTCTTCTTTAATTCCTGGTTCTCCTTGATTGCAGTGTGAGCTGTGATTTCTGTTCTGATTTTAGAAGTGGAAAGTGCTGCTGATTCTTCTTCTAGCTCCTGAACTCTGTCTCTCAAAGAGGTAAGGAGAGATGATTTTCTGGCATTGTTTTCCTTGTAGTTCTCCATTTCAGCTTTCAATTCTTGATAGGAGACTTCTTTAGAAAGCATCTTGGATCGGAGGTCTCGAAGCTAACATGGAAAAGAAGTTAAAAAAAAACACTTTAACAACCTAAATTTGAAGTATCTTTAAGAAACCCAAAGCCATCATTTAAATGTTCACTCTTTTATTCATGACTTAATCTAACTTTATTTTCTTTTCTAATATTTGTATCTGTATTACCAAATGAGAAATTATGCCTAAATAATTGACTTTATAATCTATCTTTTCCAAAACCAATTGAGCAATGTCTTATGTTGTTTAGTCTCATTCAGGAGACGTTTATGATGTTGATTGCATAAGCAATAAAATATTTTGCAATGGTCCACATTTTCTAAATCTGTATTGCTGTTATTGCTGCTGATAAACAGTTAGACAAGCAACCTACAAATCACACGATCGGTGATTTCACAGCCGTAACTGTTCCCCACTTAAACACAGACTACTCAGTATGTCACTGTATTTCTCACACTGATCTCCTGGACTCTAACCATGAGTGACAAAGAAAAATAAAATTTCAATTTCTGGAAAAAAAAAAAAAAACATAAGAGAAAAGAAAAATCCTTATAGGATTTATATGAAGAAAACATTTTAACTTTTATGAGTTCTGTGATATCAAAATGCTGAACAACATAGGTGCCCTATTGAGTTAAAATGTCAGATCTACCCTATGAGAAAATGTTACGAAAGCACGTACTTCTTTGGAGCTGTGAGTGCGCATACATACATTTATTCACACACACACATTATCAACTCATCTTTCTACGGGGTCCTGGCAGCCTTAGTGAAAAATCACAGGCCAGTCTAGAACTCCTTGGGGCCACCAGGCTATAAGCAGAATGAGTTTAGGAAGAGTCTCAGAAACTCCACTCTAAATCTGAGCTAGCCTTAGGGGTAGACGGATCCCACTCTTTTTCCTAGAATTTCCCCAGCCAGTTGGAACTAACACAGGAAAGGGATTCAGAATTCCCTCCTAAGAACTCCAGATTGCAAGCAATCCACATTAAAGGAAGATATTCTGAGAGATGTTGAAAGTTCTCTGAGACCCATGGAGCTTTACTTAACATCTCCAGGTGCCCTCAGATCTCTCAAGGCTGTATAGCTCCTCTGAGATCCAGAATTCAGAATTCAGCGCAAGCCACCTGGCTTTACAGTCTGGAAAATGCGTAACTTTTCAGGAATTCTAGGTGATAGGCACAAAGAGAGCAAGTTTCAACTTTGCCAAAAGCTTTAAATCTATATCCACTGTCCTATTTCTAATCACTCCTACTTTCTGTTTCTTTGTTTGTTTGTTTGTTTGTTTGTTTGTTTTGAGATGGAGTCTCACTCTGTCGCCAGACTGGAGTGCAGTGGCATGATCTCACCTCACTGCAGCCTCCACCTCCCAGATTCAAGTGATTCTCCTGCCTCAGCCTCCCGAGTAGCTGAGACTACAGATGCTCACTATCATGCGCAGCTCACTTTTATATTTTTAACAGAGACAGGGTTTCACTATGTTGGCCAGGATGGTCTGGATCTCTTGACCTCGTGATCCGCCTGCCTCGTCCTCCCCAAAGTACTGGGGTTACAGGAGTGATCTGTTTCACTTTATAAGAAACTAAGAAGGCCCATTTCTGAGTAATGGAGATGCATTTTCTTACCTCAGACTGAGCACATTCAAATTTGACCAAAGTTGCTGCAAGTTCAGTTCGAGCATTTTGAGCCACATTCCGACAGTGATTTAACTGCTCCCGCGTGACCGGGACTTCCAAAAGATGATCGTAAGTTTCCTGGTAGAATTCCCCCAAAATACAAAATATAAAGAAGAGTGTTAAACGATCTTTTCTGTGCAGCTGCACAAAGCAAGATTAAAGGCAGAAGCATTCTTTGTATTCCAAATGTGTCAAACATGCTACCTAGAGAAATGTTATATTCAGACCATTTGGTTCTCATTCTCAAAGTTCAAAGGGAGGCAGGAGAAAGTTCAGGAACAAATGATGTGCTCCTCCAGGATGGTGATGAGATTTGTCGTTTAAGAAGTGGTCTATGGCAGGGTGTGTTGGCTCACGCCTATAATCCTAGCACTTTTGGAGGCCAAAGCAGGAGGATTGCTTGAGGCCAGAAGTTCCAGACCAGCCTGGGCAACACAACAAGACCTTATCTCTACAAAAAGAAATTTTTTTTTTAATTTGTCAGGCATAGTGTCATGCACCTGTAGTCCTATCTACTTGAGAGGATGAGGCAGGAGGATCACTTGAGCCCAGGAATTTGAGGTTTCAGTGAGCTATAATTGCACCACTGCACCCCAGCCCAGCAAACAGAGAGAGAGAGAGACTGCCTCTAAAAATGAGAAAACAAAAAAAGATTTTCCTTCCACCCAACTCAAATAGTATTTGACCTCTGCCCAGAATCAATAGACTCAACAAAGAACTATCAGAGGAAAACAATGCTATATCCTGTGCAACTAGCAACAGTTTTCATTGTTTTTCTTTGTCCAGATCACAAAGATGATCAACTGATTTCTTGTCTGTTGATTTAAGTGTCTCATTTATTGATCAAAGAAATCATGTGATCTAAATGTAAAAGGCTGTCTCCTTTGTAACTATTTACTATGCCTTTTATACTCAGTCTCATAACCTCATAACCATGATATTCTCAATCTCATAATCTCATACCCATGAATCATGAAGGCAACTGAAATGAACATGTGAGATGAGAGATGGCAGGGTCACACATGGACAGCCCCTGACCATCTGGAAGGGAATAGCTCTCAGCTTCACTGATGGTTGCAGATACAGAAATAAGGATTTCCAGCCTGGCCAAACCACTCCAATTTTGGAATTTCCAATTCCAAATCATTCCAGTTTTTCAAGATAAGCCATATATCCAGACTTTTTGAAGTGTAAATTCCTGGTTTTTGCAGGTTGGCAACTGATTTAAATGTTTAAAAAAGAAACACATATGAATCAAATAAACACACCTGCAGAGCAGATTTGGTGGGTTTGGCCAGCGGGCTGCAGACTGCACCCTCTGGTCCCGTTTCCATCCGACTCATGCCATATGCCTGCTTCCTTCAAGAATTATGACTGAGGTTGGATATCTACACCACCTCTATGGAGTTTCCGAGGCCTGTGGTCTTTGTGAAAGACCCAGAAGAAAGCCATTCGTTTTTGAAGGAATACAAAAGAGGTCACATAAAGGAGGATTTCCTGGAGTATCTAAATGGCCTCAGAAGGCTCAGCGATAAAATCTTTTTAAGAATGCCAGAGACTACTCCACTGCCAGCAACTACTGTTTGATATAGTCATGAATGCAAAAGTCATCTTAAAGCTCATAACTTTACAACAAGCATCATGACCAGCGTGATTCGATCCACAAAATGCCAAACAAAACCTTCAGAGCTCTTAGTAACAGCTAGTGTTTGCCAATCATAGCACAACCAAGAAGATGGTAGATATGTACTCTGGAGAAAAAGCATAAAAAGTTTAACTGAATCTCTTATTAGAGAACCACATCCTGTTCAGACTCATTCAATAGTCAGAGGGTCTTCTCCACCCTGACCACCACACCATATTTTCTAAACTAGGCCATATGAGGACACAGGTCACTTATAAGAGATTTGTATGGCATACCATTTTATAAAATTTATTAGGAAAATAGGTTTCCCAATGGCTATGATTATTTCTTTCAATGACTAACTTTTTTTTTTTTTTTTTAAGAAAAGAAGCCAGGCCAGGTGCAGTGGCTCATGCCTGTATTCCCAGTATTTGGGGAGAATGCGGCAGAAGGATCACTTGAGCCCAGGAGTTCCAGACCAGCCTGTGCAACAGTGAGACCCCATCTCTACAAAACATTAGCTGGGTATGTTCCTGTTGTCCCAGCTGAGGTGGGAGGAGTGCTTGAGCCCCCAGGAGGTCAGGCTGCAGTGAGCTGTGATCGCACCACTGCACTCCAACCTAAGCAGCGGAGCAAAACGCTGTCTCAAAAAAAAGAAAGAGGAAAGGAAGAAAGGAAGAGAGAGAGAGA
>NW_012115389.1:3333793-3340084 GCF_000951035.1 Colobus angolensis palliatus
AAAAAAAAAAAAAGTGAAATAGTCAAGTGGTATTGAGGCAGGAGCTGCCCACATCATTCAAATAGCAAAAAGTCCATGCAAGGGCCCTGTGGCAGGGATCTGGCCCATGCAGGCAAGGATCTGAGAGAAAGCAGCAATGCCTATAGACAAACACAGACAAAAACTACTGGCAGCGGGGTTTGAAAGGCACCTCTGAGGTCATTAATATATTTTGTATTTGGTAGGGCTTATTTTTCAGAATAACCCTGGCTGTTCTTATATATTCATTTTCCCATATGAAATTCAAAATCTTCTTGGAAAATTCCAAAAAAACCTGTTGGTATTGTTATTGGGGTCACGTTAATTTTATAAATAAACTATGGAGAATTTATATGTTTTAAATGTTGAGTCTTCCAACTAAAATCATTTGTTCAAGAAGTCTTATTCTTTTTTCTTTTCTTTTGTTTTTTTGTTTTTCTTTTGAGACAGAGTCTCCCTCTCACCCAGGCTGGAGTGCAGTGACGCAATCTCGGCTCACTGCAACTTTTGCTTCATTGCAACTTTCGCCTCCCAGGTTCCAGCCTCCCAAGTAGCTGGGATTACAGGCATATGCCATGACACCTGGCTAATTTTTGTATTTTTAGTAGAGACAGGGTTTCACCATGTTAGCCAGGCTGGTCTCGAACTCCTGACCTCAAGTGATCCACCCACCTTGGCCTCCCAAAGTGCTATGATTACAGGCTTGAGCCACTGCGCCCCACCAAGAAGTCTTATTCTTATTAGCAATTTAGATTTACTATATTTTGTAGTTTATCTCTAAAAATATTATATTTTTGTCATATTGTAAATGGGGTCTACTTATTCCTATATATTAAATATGTACCTAAATCTTTTTTATGTTTCTTATTGTTTGGAATTGTTTTCAATTGATTCTCCTGGGTTTTGCACTGTAAACATGCAAATCATTTGTAAATAATGAAAATTTCACCTCCTTCTTTCCAATTTTTATACTTCTATTCCTTTTCTTGACTAATTGCATTGGTTAATAACACCAGAACATTTGATGGGGTCTGGATGTGTCCCCACTCAAATCTCATGTCCCCACTCAAATCTCATCTTGAATTGTTCCCATAATCACACATGTCATGGGAGGTATTCAGCAGAAGGTAACTGAATCATGAGGGGGGTAGTTACCCCTGTACTCATGATAGTGAGTTCCCACAAGATCTGATGGTTTTATAAGGAACTTATCCTTTTGCTTAGCACTTCTTGCTGCTGCCACGTGAAGAAGGATGTGTTTGCTTCCCCTTCTACCTTGACTGTAAGTTTCCTGGGGCCTCCCCAGCCATGCTGAACTGTGAGTCAAATAAACCTCTTTCCTTTATAAACTACCCAGTCTCAGGTATGATTTTATTAACAGCATAAGAACTAATACCACATTGTTAAACATTAATAGCAATAATGGACATGTTGTCTTGTTCCTAACTTTCATAAGAGTGTATTTGGGTTTTCCCACAAGCATTATGGTAGATTTAAGACTTGACATCCTGGGTTCAGGTGATCCTCCTGCCTCAGTCCCTCGAGTAGCTAGGACTACAGCATGTGCCACCACATCTGGCTAATTTTTTGTATTTTTGGTAGAGACAGGGTTTCACCATGTTGGCCATGCTGATCTTTAACTCCTGGCCTCAAGTGATCTGCCCACCATGGCCTCTCAAAGTGCTGGAATTACAGGTGTGAGCCACCATGCCTGGCCTTGTTTTATTTTTTATATTCAGTGCTTTAAGTCTATCTTAAATTTATTTGGTTTATAATGTGTAAGTACAGTTCTAAGCTTTCTTTTTCTAATCCCATTCATGAAGCCTCCACCCTTATAACATAATCATCTTCTCCCAAAGGTCCCACCTCCTAATACCATCTTCTTGGAGGTAAGGATTTCAGCATATGAATTAGGGGAGCAACAGAAACATGAAAGCCATAGCAGACTTTCTAAGCATAAAAGCAATGCAAGAACATTCAAGAAAAAGAGCACAGATGACAAAAATTTTTTAATGTGTAAGCAGAATTTAAAGTGAAAGAGCAAACTGGAAAAATGTTTCCAGAAATAATACAAAGAGTCAAAACTTAATATGCAAAGAGCCTACTCACACCAATAAGAAAACCAATGACCTAAGAGAAAACTTCTATAGAAGAACTAACAATTATCAGAGGGGCCATAAATGGCTAATAAAATGAGAAATGTCCCACCTCACTGATCATCAATTAAATACAAATTATAATACCAGTGAGATATTATTTCTGATCTTTAAAACTAGCAACATTTTAAATATATTTAATAATTAAGCATATTGGCCAGGTGCGGTGGCTCACACCTGTGATGCTAGCACTTTGGGAGGCTGAGGCAGGCCGATCATGAGGTCAGGAGTTCAAGACCAGCCTGACCAACATGGTGAAACCCTATCTCTACTAAAAATACAAAAATTAGCTGGGCATGGTGGCGCATGCCTGTAATCCTAGCTACTCAGGAGGCTGAGGCAGGAGAATCACTAGAACCCAGGAAGCAGAGGTTGCAGTGAGCCAAGATCATGCCACTGCACTCCAGCCTGGGTGACAGAGTGAGACTGTGTCTCAAAAGTAATAATAATAATAATGATAATAAGAATAAGAATTAAGCATATTAAAAGATAGTTCTATAAGAAAGACATACTAATGCACTGCTCAAATAAAGATAAACTGGTACAAAATTTCCAGAAAAGTATTTGGCAATATGTATCATTTAAAAAGTTTAAAAGTTGATACGATTTGTCCCAGTGAATTTCTTTCTCATGATCTTATCAACAGAAATGGAAATATACCCAAAAATTAAACACAAAAATATTCAGAAAGGTACTCTTTAGCAACATTTTCAAAAAATCTGCAATAGCAAATATTTAAAACAACTAGAGTTCAAAAATAAAAGAATGTTAACATAAAGAAAAAACAATAATGATACATTCACACAACGAAATTATATTCAGTAATTAAAAATTATATTTTTGGAGAAAAAGCTCATTAGGTCCTGATATATTAATCCTCATAAATGGGTTGATACTGTTATCCTGGGAGTAGGTTAGGTATCACCAGAGTGGCTTTGTTATAAAATCAAGTTCTCTCTCACTCATGCTTTCTGGCCCTTCTACCCTTCCACAGTGGGATGACCCTCAAAAGACACCACACCATGCTTTTGGACTTCCCAGTCTCCAGAACTATGAACAGAATAAACTTATTTTCCTCATAAATTACTCAGTCTGTGGTATTCTGTTGTAGCAACAGAAAATGGACTAAGACACTGCCTCTCCACTCTCCAATTATCTCCCTTACAAAAATACTCACCCATGTGCATAGAGATATGTATACAGTTGTTCGTTATACCATTATTTGTTTTGGATTTTTGTTTTTGAGGCAGAGTCTCACTCTGTCGCCAGGCTGGAGTGCCATGGCTCAATGTCACTGCAACCTCCGCCTCCCGGGTTCAAGTGATTCTCCTGCCTCAGCCTCCCACGTAGCTGAGACTGCAGGCATGCACCACTATGCCCAGCTAATTTTTGTATTTTTGGTAGACACTGGGTTTCACCATGTTGGTCAGGCTGGTCTCAATCTCTTGACCCCGTGATCCTCCTGCCTCAGCCTCCCAAAGTGCTGCAATTACAAGTGTGAGCCACCATGCCCAGGAATACCATTATTTGTAATGGCAGCAAGAAGGATGAGGATGTTGAAACTGTAAATTCCTGTTGACAAAGCAATTATCAAATAAAAGTATTTCTATACTATTGAATCCTATGCAACAGGTAATATGAGATAGATCTCTATGCTTGGGTATGGTAATATCCTTAAGACATCACTGAACAAAAATAAGAAAGTATAAAATTTTGTTACTGTTTTTCATAAAACACATGCAGAAGGAAAACTATTGTGTTTTGTCTATAAATATATTTAGAGACAAGGGAAAAAAAGAATTTTGCAGAATCCCCATCACCTGATAACAGTATTTATCCCTGAGGGTGACATGACAATTGAAGTTGTGGGGAGAGGGGCAGTGATTTGACTTTTTCAATAAGGATATATTTACTCATTACTTGTACAACTAAATATAATATAAAGAAAAGAAAAACACTAGGAAGAAGTGTTAACTATGGTTTTCTTTTGGTTGTAGGATAGACTTTATTATTTTCTTTATTATATACATATGTATACACACACACACACACACACACACACACACACACACACACATATATATATATATATATATTTTTTTTTTTTTTTCAGACAGAGTCTCACTGTGTTGTCCAGGCTGGAGGGCAGTGGAGCAATCTCGGCTCACTGCAACCTCCACCTCCTGGATTCAAGCAATTCTCCTGCCTCAGCCTCCCAAGTAGCTGGGACTACAGGCATGCACCACCACAACTGGTTAATTTTTGTATTTTTAGTAGAGATAGAGTTTCATCATGTTGTCCAGGCTGATCTTGAACTCAACTGATCTACCCGCCTCAGCCTCCCAGAGTGCTGGGATTACAAGCGTGAGCCACCACACCCCGCCTATGCTTCTATATTTACAAATCCTTTACAATAACTGTATTGCTTTCACAATTAGAATAAACATTCCCTCTTAAATTTAAAAAAAGGAGACAAGGACAGACAAAAATCACCAACCCTGCTATGCTGTGTCTTTATGAAGAAGGTGATGACAAAGAAACAACCATAGGTAACACAGACTTGAACAGATATGAAAGCTGACATTTTGGGGGTTTTCTCTCTTGATTCAGTCCTCCTGGCGTTCATAAAATTTTCTGAAAATTCTTCAACTTTTCCTGTATCAAACAATCTTCACTTAAAAAAATTTTTTACCCTATTTAAAATGGCAAGATGAAATAAAAACTCATCCGTTTGTTCTCACCTGAGGACAATCTAAGTTATTAGGCACCTCTCAGCTAACCCATGCAGCAATTTTAGATTAGTTTCAGAGAGCCAACCACATATGATTTGATTTTGCTACTGATATTATTATGATAATGATTGAAATTGTCTCACAGGGTGGCTCATAGCCTTTTCAGAATAAAGGATGGTTTCAAAGTTCAATGGCATGAAGCAAAGATAAGCTTATTCATAATTTAGTACACAATGTGCCCAATTATCTGACCTGGGGACAATGTCTTGGGCCAGTCTTGCTACTATGGTATTTAGTTGTCTTATTATCCCATGGATGAAAAAATAAGAAGAAAATCACTGCCTGCCCCTGACACACAAAAGCTCCTAAATCCATTCCATTCTTATCATTCTATCCCACAACCAGCCTCCTCTTTGTCCCAGCATTATCCCATGCTGCAGTGCACAATCATATTACCGTAGGCTCTTCTATTATGGAATGCCTCCTTGTGCCCGTCCACTCTCTCCCTCTCCCGCTCTTTCTATTTCTCTCTACCTCTCTTTCTCCCCATGCCCCCACCAAGCTTCCAGTGCTGCCCAGTAAGCAACTCCTTCTAAGAAGCTCTCCCCTACTGTCCATGTTCTTCTCAATACATAAAGTTTCTTTCCTAATTTACAGTGTATACATTAAGTCTTGCAAGTTGCATTTCTCCAATCTAATCATTCAACCTGTCAAATTTTGACTATTTGCCAATTCTCTCGACTTGGGAGGTCTTTCCTTGCCCTCCTGTTTTCTTCCTTCTTCTATCTGTTCTTGGTTTCTGGGGCCGACTAGAGCCTGCAGGGGAGAGTGTGGCAGCTGTGGGACCCAGAAAATATATCTGAGCATCTATAACGTAGCAGTTGTGGGAAAAGTTTTGGAAGAAGACATTTCTGCATAAAATCAAGTATGGTGAAAAAGCTGATCATATTGTTTTTACATTATTTTCCCATTTCTTTTCTCTTGGGTGTTACTCTTATTCAATTAAAAATCCTTCAAATATGGCTAAGCTTGATAGCTCACACCTGTAATTCCAACACTTTAGGATGCTGAGGCAGGCGGATCACTTGAGGCCAGGAGTTCATAGCCAGCCTGACCAACATGGCAAAACCCTATTGAAAATGCAGACAAAATTATCTAAGCATGGTGGTGCACACCTGTAGTCCCAGCTACTTGGGAGGCTGAGGCACAAGAATTGCTTGAGCCTGGGAGGTGGAGGTTGTAGTGACAATGATGGTGCCACCATACTCCAGCATGTGCGACAGCGTGTCTCAAAACAAAATTCTTCTAATTCAACATCATTGTTGAAGTGAATGCAGTACTCTAAAATATTCTTAACACTCTTGCTCCCCTGAGTCTTCTTTTCA
>NW_012115389.1:3340769-3354526 GCF_000951035.1 Colobus angolensis palliatus
AAGGAAGAAAGAGAGAGAGAGAAAGAAAGAAAGAGAGAGAGAGGGAGGGAAAGAGAGAGAAGGAAGGAGGGAGGGAGGGAAGGAAGGAAGGAATGAAGGGCAAGAGGGAGAGAAAGAGAGAGAAGGAAGGAGGGAGGGAAGGAAGGAAGGAATGAAGGGCGAGAGGGAGAGAAAGAGAGAGAGAAGGAAGGAGGGAGGGAGGGAAGGAAGGAAGGAAGGAAGTAAAGAAGGAAGGAAGGACGGACTAGTACCAGATTTGGAAGCAATGATTGTTTTCTTTGCTGTATAACAAATAAAAAAAATTTAAACTATGCTTAATGGAGGGATGTGTAAAATGTCCCAGCTACTGCAGGAGACACTTTTCTTTGCTGTATAATAAATAGAAACAAATGTAAAGTATTCTTAATAAAAAGATACATAAAATGTACCAGCCACTGCAGGGGACACTTTAGCACATACCCTGTGACCCATAGTTCTACTTCTAATTTTATATGCGTGTGCATGTTCTGTAAGTGTCCATCAATACAGAAATTAGTTAACTATAGTGTCACGTGTGTCCATATGAAGAGACCACCAAACAGGATTTGTGTGAGCAGTAAAGCTTTTTAATCACCCGGGTGCAGGCAGGCTGAGTCTGAAAAGAGAGTCAGCAAAGGGTGGTGGGATTACCATTAGTTCTTGGAGGTTTGGGATAGGCGGTGGAGTTAGGAGCAATTTTTGCAGGCAGGGGGTGGATTTTACAAAGTACATTCCCAAGGGTGGGGGAATATCACAAAGCACATTATCCCAAGGGCGGGGGGTGGGGGTGTATTTGTCAAAAGGTCAATTGATCAGTTTGGGCAGGGCAGGAACAAATCACAGTGGTGGAATGTCATCAATTAAGGCAGGACATGGCTATTTTCACTTCTTTTGTGGTTCTTCAGTTGCTTCAGGCCATCTGGATGTATACATGCAGGTCACAGGGGATATGATGGCTTAGCTTGGGCTCAGAGGCCTGACATTCCTGTCTTCTTATATTAATAAGAAAAACAAAACAAAATAGTGGTGAAGTGTTGGGGCAGCAAAAATTTTTGGGGGTGGTATGGAGAGATAATGGGGGATGTTTCTCAGGGCTGCTTCAAGCAGGATTAGGGGCTGTGTGGGAACCTAGAGTGGGAGAGATTAAACTGAAGAAAGATTTTGGGGTAAGGGGTGATATTGTGGTGTTGTTAGAAGGTGCATTTGTCCTAAAGAATGATTGGTGATGGCCTGGATGCAGTTTTGTGTAAATTGAGAAACTAAATGGAAGACACAGGTCCGAATAAAAGAAGGAAAAAAAACAGATATTAAAGGACTAAGAATTGGGAGGACCCAGGACATCCAATTACAGAGCGTCCAAGGGGGTTCAGTGTAATTACTTGCTTGGTTGGCAAGTCTGTGGGCTCTATCCTTGAGGTTTTTTTAATGTTGTCATATACCAGGCCAGATTGATTTAGGTAAAAACAACACTCTTCATTTAAAAATATACAGAGTCCTCCTTTTTCAGCAGTGAGTAAGTCGAGGCCTATTGCTGTCTTCTTATATTAATAAGGAAAACAAAAGAAAATAGTGACTGCCAATGTTTTTTAGTTTGTCAATAATGATAGAGGGCTTATCACTAATGTGAAGTTGGAATACTCCCATCTATTTGGCAACATGTGTGGCTGGGTTCTGGAGATAAAGAGTAAAGGATCGTTTGGATGGTGGAAGGTTGCCTAAAGAGATTCCAGTAGGCTGTTGTTGGGAGATGCATAAAGGAATGGCAACAGGGATAGTTGTTTCTGTGGTTAAGGGTCCAAATATGGGGGGGGGCAGTGGAACTGACATAAGGAGAAAGGTGCCGTAAGTAGATGCGGAGAAGTATGGCAGCTTGTTGGTGTGAAATGTCTAGGGAGTTCTCATCAAATCTGTCTAGAAAGTAAAGAAGTTCCTCAGGTGGGTAAAGATGAGGGCTATTAAAGGAGATTCAGAGGTGCAGGGAAATGGGAGAGGTAGCCCAGTCAGCCTGTAGAGTGGGGATGGCTGTGTAAGAGCAGGAAGAAACGGAAATGCATAGCCAACAATTCTTTGCTAGAGAAGGATTGGAGGCAATGAGGAGAGAGTGGGTGAGATTGAAAGTATGCTGGAGGTAACTAGGGAGAGTTAGAGAGTGACTGAAGAATGGGGGCAAGGATAAGAGTTAGTAGAAAAGTAAAAAAAAAAAAAGGACTTCATCAGGATGGAAGAATTGGCGTGTACCTTGCCACTGAAGATCTTCTATCCACTTCAAGAGAGACTTAAGGGTGTTGGTTTGAGGTGAAACCAGGAGATATCAGTTATGATGGTTTGGACTAAAAGTGTAAACTGGCAGTGTAAACAAGGGCAGGACATTTACGGGTAGCTGAGAATGGTGAATAGGAGATGGAACACTGAGAAGTAATTTCCTTGAGGACAGATTTCCAAGATGCAAACGAAATGAGAGGTTCTATGAGGCGAGCTAGCAGCTTGTAACCTACATGGAAGAGGTTATGAAATGACTACAGAATAGAATGAGATTGTGAGGCTGGAAGGAGATATTTTCTTAGGTCCAAGAACCATTTGCTTTGTGTGGGAAGAGATTGATAGGTGGAAGTTTCAGTGGGAGAGTAGGTGGGAATGACGGATGAGAACGAGAAAAGCTGGCCATGAGGGACAGAAGTTGGACTGCTAACTGCTTCTTTAGCTACCTTATCAGCATAAGCGTTGCCCTGAGCAATGGGATCTGATGCCTTTTGATGGCCCTTGCAGTGAATGACTCCAGCTTCCTTTGGAAGTAAAGCAGCCTTGAGAAGAGTTTTTATTAAAGAGGCATTAATGATGGAGGACATTTGCATAGTGAGGAAATCTCTTTCAGCCCATATAACAACATGGTGGTGCAGGATATGGAAAGCATATTTAGAGTCAGTATAAATACTGACACGTAGTCCCTTTGCAAGAGTGAGGGCCCAAGTTAAGGCAATGAGTTTGGCTTGCTGAGAGGTAGTGGAGGGGGGCAGAGCGGCAGCCTCAATGATAGATTTGGAAGATACTATAGCACAGCCTACCTTTGCTGGTGAGTGGCAATTAGGCATGGTGGAACTGCCATCGATAAACAAAGTGTGATCAGGGTGAGGAACAGGAAAGAAGGAAATGTGGGGAAATGGAGTGAATGTCAGGTGGATCAGAGAGATACAGTCATGGAGGTCAGTTGTGGTATCCGGAATAATGTGAGAGGCCAAACTGAAGTCTGGACCAGGAACAATGGTAATTGTGGGAGACTCAACAAAGGGTGAATGAATATAGCTGAAAGAGCCAGGAAGTAGAAAGTATATGCATCAGGTGTGAAGAAGAAAATGAATTTTGGAAGTTATGAGAACTGTAGAGATTGAGCTGAGCATAGTTTGTGATTTTGAGGGCCTCTGAAAGTCTTAAAGCAGCAGTAGCCGCTGCATAGAGGGATGAAGGCCAGCTTAAAACAGTAAGGTCAAGTTGTTTGGACAGAAAGGCTACAGGGCACAGTCCTGGCCTTTGTGTAAGAATTCTGACCACACAGCCCTGTACTTTGGCTGCGTGTAATGAAAAGGGTTGGGATGAGTCAGGGAGAGCTAGTGTGGGAGCATCTTCTGGGACTGTTTTTAAGGAATGGAAAGAGGAGTGGGGAAAGGGTTTAGGATCTATGGGGTCAGCTACATTTCCTTTTGTGAGTTTATATAATGGTTTAGTCAGGATGGCAAAATCAGGTATCCAAAGGAGAAAGTATCTAACCATGCCTAGGAAGGAAAGGAGTTGTTGTTTTGTAGAAGGGGTTAGGGTTTGGGAGATTAGCCGGACATGATCAGCAGGGAGAGCACTTGTGTTTTTATGAAGAATTATGCTGAGATAGGTAACGGATGAGGAAGAAATTTGGGCTTTGGAGGGGGATACGTGATATCCCTTTGAGAATAGATGTTGGAGGAGCAGGAGGGTGTCCTGTTGGGAAGATTCATAAGAGGGGCTGCAGATAAGGTGAAGATCCTGAACCAACCTGTAACATTTGTCCAGCTTCTGAACAGGTAGGATGGGGGAGTTGTAAGGAGAATTTGTAGGCTTTAAAAGGCCATGCTGTACCAGGCAAGTGATTACAAGCTTCAGTCCCCTTAAAGCCTGTTTTGGGATGGGATACTGGCATTGAGCCAGGTAAGGGTGATTAGACTTTAATGGGATGGTAAGGGGTGCATCATGGTCACCAAAGAGGGAGTAGAGGTATCTTATACTGTGGATTAAGGTAGGAAAACACAAGGGGACGATGTGAAGGAGGCTTTCAACTGGGGAAAAGGGTGGTAATGAGGTATGGCTGCAGCCTAGGAATAGTCAGGGAAGCAGATAATTTAGTTAAAATGTCTCAACCTAATAAGGGAGCTGGGCAGATGTGGATAACTAAAAAAGGAGAGTATAAAAGAATATTGTCTAAGTTGGCACCAGAGTTGAGGAGTTTTAAGAGGTTTAGAAGCCTGGCCGTCAACACCCACAGCAGTTATGGGGACAAGGGAAACAGGCCCTTGAAAAGAAGGTAATGTGGAGTGGGTAGCCTCCTTATTGATTAAGAATGGGACGGACTTACCCTCCACTGTAAGAGTTACCCAAAGTGTCTTTGATGGTCCAGGAGGCTTCTGAGGTGATCGGGCAGTGTCAGTCTTCAGCTGCAAAGCCGAGAAGATCTGGGAAGGAGTCAGTCACAGAGCCTTGGGCCAGAGTTCCAGGGGCTCTGGGAATGGCTGCCAAGTGAGTTGGACAGTCCATTTTCCAATGGGGTCCCACACAGATGGGACATGGCTTAGGAGGAATCCAAGGCTGTGGGCATTCCTTGCCCCAGTGACCAGATTTCCAGCACTTGAAGCAAGATCCTGAGGGAGGAGGTCCTGGAGAAATACCTGGCCACTGTGGTTTAGGTGTTTTGAAGTTCTTGTGTGCTGGAGATGTGGCTGAGGTTTCTCTCACAGTGGAGGCAAGTAATTGCAACTCAGAAGTATGTTGCCACTTTTGGCTGCCTCTACTCTATTATTGTACAGCTTGAAGGTGAGGTTAATTAAGTCCTGTTGTGGGGTTTGAGGGCTGGAATCTAATTTTTGGAGCTTTTTCTAATGTTGGGAGTGGGTTGGGTAATAAAATGCATATTGAGAATAAGACGGCCTTCTGGCCCCTCTGGGTCTAGGGCAGTAAAGTGTCCAAGGGTTGTTGCCAAACAGGCCATGAACTGGGCTGGGGTTTTATATTTGATGAAAAAGAGCCTAAATGCTAACCGATTTGGGAGAGGTCAGATAGAGAAAAAGGAGGACTAACCTTGACTGTGCCTTTAGCTCCAGCCACCTTTTAAAAAAGAAATTGTTGGGCACATTGGGGAGGGCTAGTCGCAAAACAAAACTGTAAGCTGGACCAGGTGTGGATTATAGGGTTGGGGAGAGGAGGCTGAGGAAAAATTGGGACCTCGCTTGGCCTGGCAAAGAGCAGCCTGGGGAGGAGGGGAGAAGTTAGATGGGTCCATAGAACAGGAGGTTTCAAAGGACTCAAGAGTTTTGGGTGGAGACTGACAGAACAGACAGGAGAGAAAGAATGGGATGAGTCGCATTGGGAGCAGAGACAAGGGAGGGACCAATGTGTAAAAGAATGCCTGGACGTCAGGCACCTCAGACCATTTGCCCATTTTTCAACAAAATTTATCTATATTTTGTAGGATGGAGAAGTCGAAAGTGCCGTTTTCTGGCTATTTGAAACTATTGTCGAGTTTGTATTGGTGCCAAGCAGTATTGCAGAACAAAATATGGCGTTCAGGTTTTAGGTCAGGTGTGAGTTGAAGAGGTTTTAAGTTCTTGAGAAACAAGCTAAGGGAGAAGGGGGAATGGAGGGTGGAAGTTTGCCCGTAGTGAAGGAGGCAAATTTAAAGAGAAAGGTGGAGACACGGAGAAGCGGGTGGTGAGCCGCCCTGAGCTGTAAATGCAGGTGAGCATCCGAAGCAGGCGTCCCCGCAATTGACTTACCACCAAGGGAATGTGGGTGAATGATCAAGGCAGGTGTCCCTGCAGTGATCAGACACCAATGGAATGTGGGTGAATAATCAGACAGGCATCCCCATAGTGATCAGACACCAATGGAATGTGGGTGAAAAATCAGTCAGGATTCCCTGTGGTGATCAGATACCAGTGGAATGTGGGTGAATAATCAGGCAGGTGTCCCTGCAGTGATTAAAAACCAAGGGAAGACTGTCTTCCCGAGTCCGTGACTGGTGCCGGAGTTTTGGGTCCACAGATAAAATGTGTCTCCTTTGTCTCTACGAGAGAGGAAAAAGAACTGGAATTGGAAGGACAGAGAGACTGAAAGGTAACGAGAGAGGCTGGAGAAGAGAGTGAAAAGACCGCTTACCTGATTTGAAATTGGTGAGTTGTTCCTTGGGCTGATGGTCTGAGGACCTGAGGTTGTACGTGGATCTCCTCATGGAGTGAGGGCGAGGACAGGGGACTGGCCTCCCAAAGGAGTTTCCCTGTCCTGGGTCTTTGGGACCAAAATGTCACACATGTCCGTATAAAGAGACCACCAAACAGGCTTTATGTGAGCACTAAAGCTTTTTAATCACCTGGGTGCAGGCAGGCTGAGTCCCAAAGGGGAGTCAGCAAAGGGTGGTAGGATTATCATTAGTTCTTATAGGTTTGGGATAGGTGATGGAGTTACCAGCAATTTTTGCAGGTGGGGGTAGATCTTACAAAGTACATTCTCAAGGGCGGGGAATATTACAGACTACCTTCTTAAGGGCGGGGTATTATCACAAAGTACATTATCCCAAGGGCGGGGAGGGTGTATTGTCATAAGGTCAATTGATTGGTTAGTGCAGGGCAGGCACAAATCTCAATGGTGGAATGTCATCAGTTAAGGCAGGACCTGGCTATTTTCACTTCTTTTGTGGTTCTTCAGTTGCTTCAGGCCATCTGGATGTATACATGTAGGTCACAGGGGATATGATGGCTTAGCTTGGGCTCAGAGGCCTGACATATATAGTACATTCATAAATGGGAAACTCCAAAGCAGTTAAAAGAATCAGACTAAATCCATTTGGATCTATTTGGAGATAAATAGATCACAAAAACATACTGTTTTTTAGATAAAGTAAATTAGAGAACAAAACTAACAGTTTGATACCATATATGTCTTAAAAGTACATACCAAACAAAATATTTGTATAGCCACAATGAAATGAAATGAAAAAAAGTATTTGTAATGGTCTGAAGGACACTCACCAAACTTATATCATAATGACCTTTGAACAATGGGAGAAGATGATCAAGATTAGAGGTGGTTGTCAAAGGAAAGTGTAGCTTCATTTGTAATGTTCCAATTTTTTTTTTAAAAAGTGACAATTTTAGTATTAAAATCAATTTCTTAATTAAGTAAAAGACAACTGAAAGCATGTTTTAAAAGTCCAATTTATTAGGTTTTCAGTTTTACATCCTAATATTCATATACCACAGGCTTCAAGAATCTGAAAACTGCTTGTGAATTCATAAAGAATTCACATTCAGCCAATAAATGGCCACAGAGGCCACAGGAAATCCTGAACTTGGACCCCAGCATGGTCAAAGTAGAAGTCAAAAGGAGAATCAGAATTCCCGCTGAGAGAGAAGAAAGGAAGAAACGAGTTAGGCAGACAGTTAGGGTGGGTCTTCGGATGAATTCTTGCAAAGCAGCCTGCAGGCACAGATAAGGGAACTTGCACAGGGGGGTTGCCCAGCCATGACCACAATGGAAAATTCCATCCCCTAACACATGCACAGTAAGGAGAACAAAGCAATATCGAGTAACTTAAGCTAAGGGCCTGCATGTGTACTAGGAGGTCAGGGTGGAGCTACCAGAAATTTACACCTTATGCAAATGAGATGCCCAGCCCTCATCGGTTTCTTATAAAAGCCTTTGCATTAAACTGTGAAAACCACCAACCCTCTTCTGGGTCCCCTCTCCCCAGCAGAGAACTTTCTCCTTTCGCTCATTAAACTTTCGCTCCAACCTCACCCTTTAATACTCTTGGTCCTGAGACAAAGTACTCCAGATAATAACTCACACAAAGAGTCCGCTGCATTGTGGTGTGTTGGCCAGACTGTAACACAGCAGTGTTTGCAATGCTTTTGTTGTGCAAGTACACATTTTGACTACATTTGGAACAGGAAATTCATTGTTAAAATAAATGCAATATAAATAGTGTTCTGGGCAAAATATTAAGTGTCTTCAAGGATTAAAACAATAATTCAATGATTTTTTTGTTTTTGTTTTTGTTTTTGAGACGCAGTCTCGCTCTGCCGTCCAAGCTGAAGTGCAGTGGCCGGATCTCAGCTCACTGCAAGCTCCAACTCCTGGGTTTATGCCATTCTCCTGCCTCAGCCTCCCGAGTAGCTGGGGCTACAGGCACCCGCCACGTCACTGGCTAGTTTTTTGAATTTTTTAGTAGAGATGAGGTTTCACCGTATTAGCCAGGATGGTCTCAATCTCCTGACCTCGTGATCCGCCCGTCTCGGCCTCCCAAAGTGCTGAGATTACAGGCTTGAGTCACCACGCCCGGCCTTTTGTTTTCTTTTATAAGACAGAGTCTCAGTCTGTCACCCAGGCTATAGTGCAATGGCACAATCTCGGCTCACTGCAACCTCCACCTCCTGGGTTCAAGAGATTTTCCTGCCTCAGCATCCCAAGTAGCTGGGATTACAAGTATGCGCCACCACGTCTGGCTAAGTTTTGTATTTTTAGTAGAGATGGTGCTTCACCATATCGGCCAGGCTGGACTCAAACTTCTGACCTCAAGTGATCCACCCGCCTCAGCCTCCCAAATGCGGGGATTACAGGCATGAGTCACCGTGCCTGGCCGCCAAGAATTCAATGATTTTTTTAATGCTTTTATTAACTGGAAAAACATCTCCAATTAGCAAAGGACAAGCCAGAGAGAGAAAATTAAATAGCTTCTGTGTTGCACTAAATCCTTGCTTTATTTTCCAAGGTGTCCTTAGCTCTGCCTGAAGTAGTCTCCATAAAAATAATGCTGCTTCATCATTTCTAGGACCCGTTTCTTCTGTTAGACAGAATCCATAGCATCCAACTGTACAAACCCCTGAGAGCAACAGAGCCTCCACAGTGGCCCATTTTGTAAACACATGAGAAGAAAGTGGGAAATTTTAGCAGTATGTAATCTCCCCATGTCTCACATTAGCAGAAATCAACCTTCCTTTAACAATTCTACTGTTACCGGAGGGGGGTTCCCATTTCAGACCCAAAGAGAAGGTTTTTGGATCTTGTGCAAGAAAGAATTCAGGGCAAGTCCACAGGGTAAGGTAAAAGCAAGTTTATTAAGAAAGTAAAAGAACAAAAGAATGGCTATTCTATAGACAGAGCAGATAGAGCAGGGCACTCTTGAAAGCAAGAGGAGGAACGCTCACACCTTAGGTACGATGCTTGTTTATATATAAAATTGTTATATATAAAGTTTCGGTGCTGCAAAGGAACAGCACTCAAATATAAAATTTTCTTTTTAATTCTCAGCAAGGCAAAGTACTTCTATAGAAAGGTGCATCCTTACAGATGGAGCAATGGTGAGCGCACACTTGGACGAGGGAGGGGATGGGGTTCTTATCCCTGACACACGTGGCCCCTGCCGCTGGGTAGTTCCCCTATTGGCTAGGGTTAGACTGCAAAGGCTAAACTAATTCAGATTGGCTAATTTAAAAAGAATGACGGAGTGAGTGCTTTGGCGGGAGTCAGGGCAGAGGAGGTAGCAGGTAATCAGAATGAATTAGGGTGAAGCAGGTGATCAAAAGGAGTTAGGGTTGAGCAGGTGATCGGAATGAGTCAGGGTGGAGGAGGTAATCGGAATGAGTCAGGGTGGAGTAGGTAATCAAAAAAGATTGCTTTACAAGGAAGTTAAGTTTAAAAGTAGAAGGCAAAGAATTGAACATACTGACATATTAATTCTTTGAAAAGAAATTTAGAACTCATATCGAGACGGGCAGATCACGAGGTCAGGAGATCGAGACCATCCTGGCTAACACGGTGAAACCCCGTCTCTACTAAAAATACAAAAAAAAAAAAAACTAGCCGGGCGAGGTGGCGGGCGCCTGTAGTCCCAGCTACTCCGGAGGCTGAGGCAGGAGAATGGCGTAAACCCAGGAGGCGGAGCTTGCAGTGAGCTGAGATCCGGCCACTGCACTCTAGCCCGGGCGACAGAGCAAGACTCCGTCTAAAAAAAAAAAAAAAAAGAACTCATATCTAACAGGATACAATGCTTGTTTACATGTAAGATAACAAAGCAAAAAACATGAGGAAGATGTTGTCTACAAGGCCTTGCAACAAAGGATTGTTAATCTTTGTGCAACTACTGTATTCTGCAAGAATCTGTATTATTATCTTTAAAGCGAAACTTCTTTTTTTTGACACGGAGTTTTGCTCTTCTCACCCAGGCTGGAGTGCAATGGCACAATCTCAGCTCACTGCAACCTCCACCTCCCAGGTTCAGGCGATTCTCCTGCCTCAGCCTCTCGAGTAGCTGGGATTACAGGCACATGCTAACATGCCCAACAAATTTTTTTTGTATTTTTATTAGAGACAGGGTTTCACCACATTGGCCAGGCTGGTCTCGAACTCCTGACCTCAGGTGATCCATCCACCTCAGTCTCCCAAACTTCTGGGATTACAGGTGTGAGCCACCATACCTGGCCTGAAACTTACTCTTAAACTAAGAATGCTTTTGTTCTTAAGATAGTGGGTCATCAGGACATTTCCTTGGTCTGTTATTTCCTGGGTCAGTTAAGTCCTGGGTTTGTTCAAAAAACATTATTAACTTGTTCCCTTAACTGTAAATATCCTGTTAACTAAGAATGCCTAACCTCCTAGGAATATGGCCCAGTAGGTCTCAGCCTCATTTTACCTGGCCCCTATCCAAGACAGAGTTACTTTGATTTGAATGCCTCTGATACTTGCAATGAGACAAAGATCCACAATTAGATTTTTATAATTTTTTTCACAATTTTGCTTTCCAAAAAATAGATTACAAATCTTATACTGTAGTGCTTAGCAACCCTCATTATTTATCATGAGGATGACAAGAGTGTCCTCAACACTGGAGCATAGGTAGACTCCAGTTTAGGATCCAATCCTTTCAAAAGATGGAACCCACTGTCTCCTTTATAACCAGAGTTCACCCTCAATTTAATAAAGAGAGTAGCAGGAGGCAGCTAGGGAAGATAAGAAGGAATCAGACGCCAATGAACAAAATCAGCAAATGAACAGCATACACACCTTCATAGTAATCTTCTCATTTTTCTAATATTTACAACTTAAAACTCTTCTCAAGCCATTTTTGTAACCACCCAATGGGTTCACCTTGCCTGCTGCCTAGACAGAGCCGATTTACCAAGACAGGGGAACTGCAATAAAGAGTTAATTCACACAGAGCTGGCTGTGCGGGAGATCAGAGTTTTATTATTACTCAAATCAGTCTCCCCAAGCTTCGAGCTTCGGGGATCAGAGTTTTTAAGGATAACTTGGTGGGCAGGGGGAAGCCAGTGAGCCAGGAGTGCTGACTGGTGAAGTAGGAGATGAAATCATGGGAAGTTGAAGTTGTCCTCTTGTGCTGAGTCAGTTCCTAACTGGGGGCCACAAGATCAGATGAGCCAGTTTATTGATCTGGGTCATGCCAGCTGATCCATCAAGCGCATGGTCTGCAAAATATCTCAAGCATGGATCTTAGGAGCAGTTTAGGGAGGGTCAGAGTCTTGTAGCCTCCAGCTGCAATGACTCCTTAACCATAATTTCTAATCTTGTGGCTAATGTCTTAGTACTACAAAGGCAATCTAGTCCCCAGGCAAGAAGAAGGTTTGTTTTGGGAAAGAGCTGTTATCGTCTTTGTTTTAAACTATAAACTAAGTTCTTTCCAAAGTTAGTTCAGCCTACGCCCAGGAAAGAACAAGGACAGCTTAAAGGTTACAACCAAGATGGAATCGGTTAGATTAGATCTCTTTCACTGTCTCAGTCATAATTTTGCAAAGGCGGTTTCATTATTTGTCTGCCCAGGGTCCCGTGTCTGTACATCTTTGCCGATCACAGCTCCCACTGACCATATTTCTCTGACCGTATTTCTCTCTTTCAGCTCTCCTCTCACAGCAACCCCTGTTTCTCCCTCCTGGCACTTAGCATAAGGGGAAGGAATAAGCTGTGTGTTTAATTTTAATAAGTAATCAATGTCTTCCTCCCTCCCCTACTCAGGACCTCACAATGTAAACATGCAATCCTTATTTGTAGAACTAAGTGAATGAACGTGTCAGAGGCATTGGAACCAGAGTGGTTCCATCTTGAATACGGGCTGGGTAAAATTAGGCTGAGACTTGCATCTCCGGAGGTTAGGCATTCTTTATTACAGGATGAGATAGGACATCATAATGTATAGTCACAAAGACCCTGCTGATAAAACAGGATGCAATAAAGAAGCTGGCCAAAACCCACCAAAACCAAGATGGCAAGGAAAGTAACCTCTGGTCATCCTCACTGCTCCTTATATGCTAATTATAATGCATTGGTATGCTAAAAGACACTCCCACCAGCAGCATAACGATTTGCAAATGTCATGGCAACATCAGGATATTACACTGTATGGTCTAAAAAGAAGAGAAACCCTCTGGTCTGGGAATTCTTCATATCCCTTTCTTAGAAAACTCATGAATAATACACCCCTTGTTTAGCATATAATCAAGAAACAACTATAAAAATAGCCAGACAGCAGCCCTCGAGGTTGCTCTGCCTATGGAGTAGCCAGTCTTTTATTCCCTTCATTAATAAACTTGCTTTCACTTTACTCTGTGAACTCACCCAAATTCTTTCTTGCACAAGATCCAAGAACCCTCTTTGGGGTCTGGATTGGGACTCCTTTCCGGTAACAAATGGGTGCTTTTTTTACTAACATCCTAGTACTCCCACGTGATTGACTTGACAGTCTCATCCCATTCTCATCTGCTAAACCAAATCCCCTCAGCTCCTGGAGCTGGCTGATTTCTCCAAGATCCCACCCCCTGGAGATGGGCTGGCTTAGAAAGTGCACAGATATTCCCACACTAGGAAAGATAGCCTGCAACACTCCGTCTCAGCCTGGTCCACCCAGAAGCATTAACAAACTAAAAACCATGGATGTGTTCCATAACCACAAGTCCAAAGGAGAAAGGTTGCCTTCTTCTGGACTCTGTGGCTGTTCTGGGACATGCTTCTCCTGTACCATGGCAAGACCACAAACTGCAGGCAAGGCCCCACCTAGCTAGTGTTTCATATAATCTTTACTGTTTGCAAAAGGCCTGGATTTTAGAGAATTCCTTTAATTTTCAGCCAAAGCTTAAGGGCTATTTCTTATCCAGTGTGAAAGCAAGCAAGAAAGAAAAAAAAAGTAGTAAATGGCAGTAAAGAAAAATGGAAGGAGGGAAAAAATAAGAGGAAGCACAGGAGTATTATATACCTGCTGTGAGTATTGTACACTTACTAGAGGTGGACCACAGCTTGACTTGGCCCTTCCATGCTGACAGACATGAGTCACATTGATACAGGAGATAAGAAGAAATTATTTGTGGCCGGGCGCAGTGACTCACGCCTGTAATCCCAGCAGTTTGGGAGGACGAAGCGGGCGGATCATGAGGTCAGGAATTTGAGACCAGCCTGACCAACATGGTGAAATCCCGTCTCTTCTAAAAAGACAAAAAAAA
>NW_012115389.1:3354687-3356469 GCF_000951035.1 Colobus angolensis palliatus
AAAAAAAAAAAAAGAAGAAGAAGAAATTATTAGTAAGGGTATGAGAGTATGAGAGTCCTCGGTAAGGTTTTCGTTTTAATGAAAAGCAGTCCCAAAATAATTTTCTTTTGTTTTTTGTTTTTTGAGATGAAGTTTCCCTCTTGTTGCCCAGGCTGGAGTGCAATGGTGCGATCTCGGCTCACTGCAACCTCCACCTCCCAGATTGAAGCAATTCTCCTGCCTCAGCCTTCCAAGTAGATGGGATTACAGGCATGTGCCACCATGCTCGGCTAATTTTGTATTTTTAGTAGAGACAGTTTATCCACGTTGGTCAGGCTGGTCTCCAACTCCCGACCTCAGGTATCCATCACCTAGGCCTCCCAAAGTGCTGGGATTATAGGCGTGAGCCACCGTACCCAGCCCCAAAATCATTTTCTTTTCTAACAAAGAGCAGCCTGTAAAATCAATCTGCAGGCAAAGACAAGCAAGCTGGAAGCTTACACGGGTGGATGTCGGCAGTTGTGCCAAAAGGAAAAGGCTTCCTGGGATTAGGCATGTTCATCTTCACTTCTTTTTGCCAAACCATGTGCACAGTATGGAGAAGACAATATGGCACCAGACAGGCAAAGACCCTATTTGCCTAATAAGATTAGGGTGGGACCACCAGCCTTCCCCAGGCACTATGTAAGCATCGCACCTGGCTGAACCAATCTCTGGGTCTTACGTAAATCAGACACTGCCTCCTCAAGCCTGCCTATAAAATCTGGTACAGTCTGCAGCTGGCCAGTTTTTCCCTTTCGGGAGCCCCTCTCTCTTGCAAGG
This sequence comes from Colobus angolensis palliatus, assembly GCF_000951035.1. Taxonomy (NCBI): domain Eukaryota; kingdom Metazoa; phylum Chordata; class Mammalia; order Primates; family Cercopithecidae; genus Colobus; species Colobus angolensis. Next base: position 3,355,489 of record NW_012115389.1, read on the forward strand.
GAGAGAGCTGTTCTTCTTTCTCTTTCTTTTGCCTATTAAACTTCTGCTCCTAAACTCACTGGTCATGTGTGTCCGTGTCCTTAATCTTCTTGGTGTGAGATGACAAACCCTGGGTATTTACCCCAGACAACAACACCACTTCAACATGATTTACTAGGACCTCATGGTAAAGCAAAGAACCTGCTCAGTTACAACACACCCATTCATGACGAGAAATCATGACAAATTTCAAAAGCCACAAAACAATCTGTAAACTAAAAATAACATTCCAAGCCTTCCAACTGACTGAATGGAGACCTCCTCTTGGCCAAGGGCATTCCAAAGTAAACCTGAAACTAGTTCAGGCCTTGATGGAAAATGGAGGCCCGACATACCTCATTATACCCTTCTCCCTTTGGAATTCAGACACAACTGACCAACATTAACATTAAAATGGAGATCTTAAGACTGACAGAACAGACTCCTGTAGCAATAAGATACCAAACTCCAACCTGACTCTAGTATAGCATTACATGACAGATAACAGCCCTGAAAGAAATCAAAGTATTTTACCTGAAAATACATTTGTCTGTTTTTTTTTTTTTTTTTGAGACAGAGTCTCACTGTCACCAGACTGAAGTGCAGTGGTGCCATCTCAGCTCACTGCAACCTCCACCTCCCGGGTTCAAGTGATTCTCCTGCCTCAGCCTCCCAAGTAGCTGGGACTACAGGCAAGTGCCACCATGCCCAGCTAATTTTTCTATTTTTAGGAGAGACAGGGTTTCACCTTGTTGGCCAGGATAGTCTCCATCTCTTGACCTCATGATCCTCCTGTCTCGGACTCCCAAAGAGTTGGGATTACAGGCGTAAGCCACTGTGCCCCACCTTCTTTGTCATATTTTTAAATGGCCCTGCAAAGCTGTCTCTTGTGGAGGAAATATACATTCTGTAAAGCATCTCTTTCCTTTATTAGGTCTTTTCAGGAGAGTCTAGCACCTTTTA
>NW_012115389.1:3361564-3366083 GCF_000951035.1 Colobus angolensis palliatus
GGCAATGTTGTCTGCTGTGGAAACCGGTATCTTTAGATGGAGCCTCTCTCACTCTATTGTCCAGGCTGGAGTGCAGTGGCAGAATCTCAGCTCATGGCAACCTCTGCCTCCCGGGCTCAAGCAATTTTCCTGCCTCACCCTCCCCAGTAGCTGTAACTACAGGTGTGTACCACCATGCCCAGCTAGTTTTTGTATTTTCACTAGAGACAGGGTTTCACCATGTTGGCCAGGCTGGTCTCGAACTCCTGACCTCAAGTGATCTGCCCGCCTTGGTATCCCAAAGTGCTGAGATTACAGGCATGAGCCACCATGCCTGGCCAATGCATTTCTTTATAGTGTTTTTCTAATACAAATATATCATGTGCTTTTTAAAAATATAATTGGGGTTATACTGTAAGTACAATTTTACAACCTGTTTTCTATATTTAATATTAATATTTCTCCAAGTGTTCTTTTAAAATGTTAACAGCTACACAATATTCCATCATAAAGCTGTATTTTCAGTTGACTACTCTCCCACAATTGGACTTTTTGTTCTCTTTCTAGTTGGTCACTATTATAAATCTGTTATAATTCTGACTGTTTCCTTAGGATGAGGAAAGTTGTTTCTCTGGAAAAGAAACAACTGAGTCAAAGGGAATAAAAATTGTTTTGATACATATTGCATATAAAATAGCACCAATTTACACTCCCACCAATTATGTACGATAAGGTTCATGACTTTAAGGGTCACTGCTTAATCAGTTCCTTCTCAATATTTCTATATCCCTTTTAAGAGGTGCCTGTATTATATTTATCACACGAAGAATAATAATAGTAGTAACATTACTCATCCTTTTTTTAAGGACTTGGTATATACAGATGCAACATAAGCACTTTACTAACATTATTGCACTCGACCCTTACAACAGTTCTTAGAAAGGAGGAGGAACTCGGGCTTACCCAAGGACCCACAGGCAATGAGTAAAGCAGAACCTGGATTCAAACCCACAAGTCTCTAATCTTAACACCCATGCTTTTACCCTGGGGTTTGTAAATGTTTTTGTCTACAAGCTATCGGTATGAGTTTATGGAACAAATTTAAATATTTGTTTGTTTTAAAATGATATACTACTGGATCCGGGCACAGAGGCTCATGCCTGTAATCCCACCAGTTTGGGAGGCCAAGGCCCATAGATCGCTAGAAGTCAGGAGATCGAGACCAGGCTGGCCAACATGGTGAAACCTCGTCTCTACCAAAAATACAAAAATTAGCCAGGTGTGGTGGCACACATCTATAGTCCCAGCTACTCGGGAGACTGAGGCAGAAGAATGACTTGAACCCAGGAGGCAGAGGCTGCAGTAAGCCTAAATTATGCCACTATATTCCAGCCTGGGCAACAGAGCTAGACTCCGTCTCAAAAAAAAAAAAAAGGTATACTCTAGGCACAGTGGCTTACCCAGTAATCCTAGCACACTGGAAGGTTGAGATAAAAGGACTGCTTATGCTCAGGAGTCTGAGACTAGCCTGAGCAACATGGTGAGACCCCTGTCTCTACAAAAATTAAAAAATTAGCAAGGCATGGTAGTGTACCTATGGTCCCAGCTACTCAGGAGGCTGAGGTGGGAGATTGCTCAACCCCAGAAAATCGAGGCTGCAATGGGCTCTAATTGTGCCACCACAGTACAGTCTAGGTGACAGAGACTGAGACCCTGTCTCAAAAATAAAAAAGATATACATATACTACTGTACATATTATGCACATTACCAAACATACACAAAAATGTAAATTAAGATTAAGATAAACAAAAATTCAAATCTTATCTCTTGGACCTCTCATAAATCATCTTGTGTTTTATGTCTACCTACTAGAATGTAAGCTCCACGAGAGCAGGCCCTCCGTTTTCCAGTACTGTGTCTGCAACAGTGCCTGGCAGATAGTATGCACTCATGAAATGTATGTTGGACATTAATAAATGAATAAATGGTTCGGCTACAACGTTGTATATTTGAAGGCAGAACCTAGAAATCAATTATATTTTTATCCTTAACACCAAGCACATTTCCTAGCACATAATGAACACCCCATAAATATCTGGTGAATGAATATACATTTAATGCTTGTTAAATAAATTAATGGATGGATAAATGAATGAGCACATGGATAGGAACATAAATAGACAAACATAGAAAGGCTTCTTCCTTTTGGTCACTTTCCAGGGTTAGCATGTCAAAGATAAAAATACCTGGCTGAACTTAATTATAATAACACCTTACTATTGCAAACAATAGCCCCCTAGAACAAGTATAGATGGAATTTCACTATGTCTTGTAAAACTAGGATATTATAAACCCCCTATTTTAAAAATTAGCCCTGGCTAGACAAAACCTTAGAAGCAAAGATAGTGAGTTTTAGAAGAACTGGAAACTGTAGTAGACAGTTGACCAAGATACACTGGAGAGGCAAAGCCATGATTTATTCATCCACATCTTATTAGCTAAGGACAAAAATATAAAACATCTATATAATACTTACCTTGAGGCTGGGTGCGGTGGCTCAAGCCTGAAATCCCAGCACTTTGTGAGGCCAAGGCAGGTGGATCACCTGAGATCAGGAGTTCAAGTCCAGCCTGGCCAATATAGTGAAACCCCATCTCTACTAAAAATGCAAAAATTAACCAGGCATGGTGGCAGGCACCTGTAATCCCAGCTACTCAGGAGGCTGAGGCAGGAGAATTGCTTAAACCCAGGAGGTGGAGGTTGCAGTGAGCTGAGGTTGTGCCACTGCACTCCAGCCTGGGTGACAGAGCGAGGCTTAGTCTCAAAAAAAAAAAAAAAAAAAAAAAACTTACTTATAAAATTATAAACCTTAATATTTGACTAATAAGTTTGCAATTATTTGCAATTATTTCTTTAACTCATTCTATCTTTAAAAGCTCATTATCACCTCCTTTGCAATATCTAATCTTAATCTCAAGGTTTTTTTTTTTTTTTTGCATGCCAGATGTACATTATGGGAAATTATATTAACACACCCTTCTGACTTCAGTATCTTTATTCTGTAACCTCACTGATATATGACATTTAAATTTACTTGTTAGTCAGAAAACACTAAAATGCTTTGTTTGGCCTTTTTCTTCAGTTTTTACTGTATAATTCATTTCTAGAATTAGCATAAATGTGAAATTTTTCTCTGAAACTCTTTTTCTACCACACAGATAGAAGAATGGCTGTCTGGTTCATCACTGTAGCCTCATTGACTGAGTATCAGTAAATATCTGAAGCATGAATGAACAAAATGACGCAGTGAGAATTCAAACCAAGACTTTCTGACTCCAAAGCCCATGCTCTTACTCACAATGTTTTTTGTTGTTGTTGTTTGTTTTACAGGTTTGTTGGTTTGTTTGTTTTTCAGATGGAATCTCGTTCTGTTGCCCAGGCTGGAGTGCAGTGGTGCGATCTCTGCTTACCACAACCTCCACCTAACAGGTTCAAGTGATTCTCCTACCTCAGCCTCCCAAGTAGCTGGGATTACAGGTATGCACCACCATGCCTGGCCAATTTTTGTATTTTTAGTGGAGACGGGGTTTCACTATGTTGGCCAGGCTGGTCTCGAACTCCTGACCTCGTGATCTGGCTGCCTCGGCCTCCCAAAGTGCTGGGGTTACAGGCGTGAACCACCATGCCCAGCTTCTTACTCACAATGTTATTGTCCCATATATGCCTGGCTAAAAGTTGAAATGATCACTTTTCCCTAAATTGAATGATTTTTTGACACTTGATATTGCTGTCTCCAAGACTGTTGTAACGATGACTTGCATTTCCATAAGTCACGTTAAGCTCAAATAATTAATTTAATTTTAATTAATTCATAAATCTCTTTCTAACCACTTTTTGGAAGATGCATTCTTCCATGTTCATAACTGTACACATTCATAAATGTACAGATTGGATCTTGTTGATTTCGGAGTTTATAATTTAGTTTAATATAAAGTTCTATGAAGCTTAAAAATATCTGTTCAAGTTAGTAAGATAATTTCTTAGGCTGGACTCAAAGAAAGTCACAGGCAAATTAATTAACTTCAGGTCCTATTTTTAGCATTTACATGGGATCTATCTCCATAGGAGGTATTGGGTATAACTGTCAAGAATAATGAATGCAAATTTGGGAACAGTGTCACATATGGAATAGCCCCTGAGAAAGGAATGGTGGAACCAAAAGTCCCTGTTGACAACCAGATGAGACACTCTTTATTCATCATTATCATTCATAGATAGATAGATAGATAGATAGATAGATAGATAGATAAAGACAGAGAGAGAAAGAGGGGGAGAGGGAGAGAGAGATCTTCCCACATGTTAAAGATTTTAGAACTCTTCCCAAATGGGATTTTTTTCACTTCACTTATTATAAGATACTTGATACTTTTTATTTTAAAGTGAAAAATTTTCTAAGATGTAATATTTATTTATTTTTATTTATTTATTTATTTATTTATTTTGAGACGGAGTTTCACTCTTGTTGCCCAGGCTGGAGTG
>NW_012115389.1:3366683-3381479 GCF_000951035.1 Colobus angolensis palliatus
GGCCAGGCTAGTCTCGAACTCCTGACCTCAGGTGATCCATCTGCCTCAGCCTCCCAAAGTGCTGGGATTATAGGCATGAGCCACTGGGCCCGGCATATGTAATATTTTATCTCAGATGTTGAGTGGTGTGCTTAAAACCTTAATAAGCTATTGATTTAAATTATCTCCTCAGGAATATTTCCCTTAAATAGACTTGAAATATAGTTAATCCCATCTTCCAAAAGAGCAATGCTCTAGTGCCACAAAATTGTGTAAGTAGGGAGACTGAAGACTGTTGGATGTCATTTCAATACTCATCAGTTTCATATCAACCTATAGGATAAGGAGCAAACAACTTTAAGACTGAATTTTCCATTATCTATCACCTAGTAGTAACTCTTCTATTATTAATATTTATCAATGTTTTATTTTCTTTTTCTTTCTTTTTTATTTTGAGATGGAGTCTCGCTCTGTCATCAAGCTGGAGTACAGTGACACGATCTCAGCTCACTGCAACCTCCAACTCCCTGGTTCAAGCAATTCTCCTGCCTCAGCCTCCCGAGTAGCTGGGATTACAGGCACGTGCCACCACACCTAGCTAATTTTTGCATTTTTAGTAGAGACGGGGTTTCACCATGCTGGCCAGGATGGTCTTGATCTCTTGACCTCATGATCTATCCACCTCGGCCTCCCAAAGTGCTGGGATTACAGGCATGAGCCACTGCACCCAGCCAGTATTTATCAATGTTTTCTACACAATGTTTCTACGCACAGTTTCATCTCCCTACAGGGCTGCCTTATAATTTTTGTGGGCCCTATACACTTTTGCCTTCATGGGTCCCTGCTTCCATAGAAGATATTAAAAATAATTTTTTGTGACTACATTAGTATAAAGATGAATATGTCAAAATACTATGTATCAAAACACAGGTCCTCCTGAACTTAACAATGGGGTTGTATCCTCGTAAACCCACGCTAAAGTTGAAAAAATCCTAAGTTGAACCATCATAGGTTGGGGACCATCTATAATTTTTTCAACTTCAAAGCTCATTTTTTTTCTCTACTGATTAAAAAAAAATAGAACATTCTCATGGATACTTGAAAGAATGGTAGGTTACCGTGAGCACTGCTGGATTGGTTAGCCCTGTCTCTCTAGGAAATTGGGCAGGGGCTGCAACAGGCTCTTCCCAGCATCCTGCTGTCCATTATTCACCTTTGGGTTTGTGTGTCAAGTACCTGTTGGCCTAGCTATACCCTGCCCTCTGTGTGGGCTCCAGATCCCCTCATTTCAACAAACCCGTCAAGCAAGAAAGGACTCATGGTGAAGTTCCCCTGTATATTAGTCAGGATTCTCCAGAGAAACAGAACCAGTAGGATGTGTATGTACATAGAGCAAGATTCATTTTAAGGAACTAGTTTACAAGATTGTGGGGAATGGCAAGTTGGAAATCTGAAGGACAGGCCAGCAGCCTGGAGACCCAGGAAAGAACTGATGTTGCAGCTCAAGTCCAAAGGGAGTCTGGAGGCAGAATTCCCTATTCCTTGGGAAATCTTAGTCTTTTCTCTTCAGGCCTTCAACAGCCTGGATGAGGCCCACCCACATTACAGAGGACCGTCTACTTTAGTTTCAGTCTATTGATTTAAATGTTAATCTCATTTAAAAACAAACAAACAAACAAACAAAACCAAAAACACTTCCCAGCAATACATAAAATGAACCATCACACCTTGTGTTTCCAAAAGAGTGTGGTCTTAAGGTTGACACCAGACCATTACACAAGGTTACAAAAATCTTCATGCAAATATCCCTGCCAGGATTGGAGAAGGAATAAACTGTCTCCAGGTCAAAATGATGTGAAATGAAACTGTATCACCTGCATCTTGAATAAATCTATCTTTGTAAGCTTGAATAAATCTGAATATTTTAATTTCACTGTTAGGTAAATGTCAGTCTGCCCATTTGCCTTCATGAATAGAAGCACAGGCATTGATCTCTATTCAAATGGCATGGTTTAAAATCGTGAACCAGACATTAAATAGTTGGTTAATTACTATCAGAAAGAAACACCTAACAGCCAATATGGTCAAAACCATAATCATTTTTTGGCAATTATTCTCTAAAATTCTAATTGTCAATTCTAAATAAATCCACGTGATAAGTCAACTCATTCTATTACTTGGAGGTATATTTTGTGGGTAGATATTGCTGATGGGTCCATGAGGATATAGCTTAGGCCAACACTGGAAGTTTTCCAGAACTACAGAATTCTTTTATTTCTCTATTTATTTTTTAGAGACAGCATCTCACTCCATCACCCAGTCTGGAGTGAAGTGGTACAAATCATAGCTCACTGCAGCCTTGAACTCCTGCACTCAAGGTATCTTCCTGCCCCAACCTCCTGAGTAGCTGGAACTACAGGCACATGCCACCATGCCCGCTGTTTGTTTGTTTGTTTGTTTAATTTTTCTGTAGAGATGGGGTCTCACTATGTTGCTCAGGCTGGTCTCAAACTCCTGGCTTCAAGAGAGCCTCCTACCTTGGCAAGTGGACTTTCTGGAACAGAAGAATGATTTAAATCTTCAAAAGCATGACTTTGCATATCAATAGCAAAGCCTTGAGGAGTCACAGCACAAGAATCCTTGCTTTTAATCCTGGAGTGGAGAACAATCCATACGGAGACCCATTTTCCCACCTGAAAGGGAATGTGTGCCACCAACACAGGGGGAAAGGGGAGGCAGGACCAGTGCTGAGATGCTGGCTGCCCTCTTGGGACCTGGATGCATGGTGGGCATAAACACTCCAGCTGGTTCCTGGCTTCCTAGTATGCAGGCCACTAAGATGGGAGCCTCTCAGAGAAGGTCTGCAGGCAGTACAGCTCCTGGGAGTAGAATAAATGACAAAGACTAAGAGAAGTGCTGAGGGGGCCAGAGGGCAGCTCCGCAGGCCTCCAAGTCCAGGTGACACTTTTTAACTCCCTACCTGACTTGACCTCCTTTATGGCCTTTGACACACAAATCACTTACTGCTGGGGAATCCTCCTTACTCTCACGCCCCCACTCTCTTCCAAGCATCTCTCCTTTTTCCCACTTCTCTAGCCCTCCGCTCAGTCACTACTGCAGCTCACTTCCTTCACCCACTCACAACTTGATATTTGCTGTGTTCTCTCCTCGACGCTCTCTCCTCATGAGAGTGGGACATTCTCACTGGGTTACTTCATGCCTTTCTGCGATCTCAGCCACTTCCAGTATCTAATGCTTCCCAAATCTGAATCTCTAACTAGAGATTGACATTTCCAGCCATCTAGTGACCATCATTTACATGTCCTGATAGCACGTCAAGGTCAGCATCACCCCCTGACCACCACCACCATTGCCCCAGTAACCTCAGCAAAACCTCCTTTCCCTCGTCCCTCCCTGGTCTACTAGAGCACCCTGTGTAATTGTTTGTTCACTGTGTCTGTCCCTCTAGGTCCTTCTCTAAGACCATATATTTACTCCAGCCATGCTTGCCTTCTTCCTTTTTAAAATTTTTATTTATTACCAATTATTGTTTACCTGACTCAACTGTAAGCTCCACAGTTAGAAAAAGGGAAACATTGACTTCTACTTTGTAACTCCATTTGTTGCCTGGCACATAATTTTTTTAAATTTTTATTTCAATCCTACAGAAAAGTTGCAAGAATAATCCAATGAACACAAGTATGTTTCACTTGGATTAACCAATTGTGAGAACATTGTGCTACATGTGATTTATTCCTTTCTCTATCTGTATATTACAGTACGATTGCTGAATCATTTGTGAGCGATTTGCAGACACTATGGCCCTTTACCCCTAAACACTTCCGCTTGTATTTTCTAAGAACAAGGACATTCCTCTTCATACAATTGTCAAATTCAAGAAATTTAACAATGACACTGTATTATTCACCAATTATCTCAGTAATGTTCCTTAGAGAAACAATAAATGCATTGCATGTGCCACATGTAAAGATACATGTGCCAAGTATCTTTAGTCTATTGAATCTGGAAGAGTTTTGCAGCCTTTTTTTGTCTTCTGGCATGAGGTTCCATCTGCAATACACTGAGAACAACACAACACCTCTTATCCAATTGCCAAAAATGCCCCAAACGACTAACTTGAATCTAATCATGAGGAAACATTAGATATACCCAAATCGAGGAACATTCCACAAACTGCTCTCTTTCTAAACACATCGCTGGGCGCAGTGGCTCACCCTTGTAATCCCAGCACTTTGGGAGACTGGGGCAGGTGGATCACCTGAGGTCGGGAGTTCAAGACCAGCCTGGACGACATGGTGAAACCCCATTTCTATTAACAATACAAAAATTTGCTGGGTGTGGTGGTGCACACCTGTAACCCCAGCTACTCGGGAGGCTGAGGCAGGAGAATCACTTGAATGTGGAAGGCGGAGGTTGCAGTGAGCTGAGATCGCACCACTGCACAGCAGCTTGAGTGACAAGAGCAAGCCTCCCTCTCAAAAAAATAAAAATAAAAATAAAATAAACACATCAAGCTCATTCCCACCCAAGGGCTGGTACCACTCTTGCTGTTTCTAAGAATATTCCAATTCAGCATGTTATCTCCTTAGAGAGCCAACCCTCCCCACCCTACCCAGACTAGACCTCACCCTTCACCTCATTCCATCTCCATTCTGTTATTCTGCTTTCTTTTCAAAAGACTTAACACTCTCTAAAATCACCTAGTTTATCTATTTGTTCACTTTTTTTTTTTTTTTTTTAAGACAGAGTCTGGCTCTGTCTCCCAGGCTGGAGTGCAGTGGCGCGATTTCGGCTCACTACAAGCTCCGCCTCCCGAGTTCACGCCATTCTCCGGCCTCAGCCTCCGGAGTAGCTGGGACTGCAGGCGCCCACCACCATGCCCGGCTAATTTTTTTGTATTTTTAGTAGAGACGGGGTTTCACCGTTTTAGCCAGGATGGTCTCGATCTCCTGACCTCCTGATCCGCCTGCCTCGGCCTTCCAAAGTGCTGGGATTACAGGCATGAGCCTCCACACCCGGCCTATTTGTTTACTTTTTAAAAATCTATTTCTTCCACTAGGATATAACTTTTTTGTTTTGTTTTGTTTTTGTTTTGAGATGGAGTCTTGCCCTGTCGCTAGGCCAGAGTGCAGCGGCGTGATCTCAGCTCACTGCAACAGCGGCGTGATCTCAGCTCACTGCAACCTCCATCTCCCGGGTTCGAGCGATTCTCCTGCCTCAGCTTTCGGAGTAGCTGGGACTACAGGCGAGCACCACCACGTCCAGCTAATTCTTTGTATTTTTAGTAGAGACGGAGTTTCACCATGTTGGCCAGGATGGTCTCCATCTCCTGACCTCATGATCCTCCCACCTCATGATTCTCCCACCTTAGCCTCCCAAAGTGCTGGGATGACAGGCATGAGCCACCGCACCCGGCTGCGGATATAACTTTTATGAGAGGGGTACCGTATCTAAAAGAGCATCTGCTTGAAAATGGGCACTTATTTTATTGTTGATCAGGGAAAAAGTTCTTTATCTTCAGTGCCTAACAGAGTGCCTAAGACTCAATAAGTGTTTGTCAAATGGGTGACTAATATAATGTATGATTCACTAAGCAGAATATTTATGGTTCCCATTTCCTCCTGAGTTTGCATTTTTGCTTACTCCAAACATTCATAAGATTTCAACAAGAGTTCCTTTTCAGTGTTCAACTATCCATTTCTTTTAGTCTGAAGTAGAAAAGACTTAGGGAAATGTGACAATTATAGTCATGTCTTAAAATTGTTCCTTCTTGCACAGACATTGAGGTTAGACTACGATGGCCTTAATATGCTGAGAAATGCATTTTTATATGACACTAATAAGGAAGATTCAAGAGGAAAAACATAAGGGAAATTCAGTCAATGAAAAGGAAGTCATTTCAGTTACTCAGAAACATAATTCAGATATTTATTTTATTTTATTTTATTTTATTTTGAGAGGGAGTCTCGCTCTGTCGCCAGGCTGGAGTGCAGTGGCGGGATCTCAGCTCCCTGCAAGCTCCGCCTCCCAGGTTCACGCCATTCTCCTGCCTCAGCCTCCCAAGTAGCTGGGACTACAGGCGCCCGCCACCACGCCCAGCTAATTTTTTGTATTTTTTAGTAGAGACGGGGTTTCACCGTGTTAGCCAGGATGGTCTCGATCTCATGACCTCGTGATGAGCCCGTCTCGGCCTCCCAAAGTGCTAGGATTACAGGCTTGAGCCACCGCGCCCGGCCCAGATATTTATTTTTATGAGACTGACCCACTCCTTATGGCACTAATGAGGGAACTCAGATATTTATTGATTTATTATTTACTAATTATTATTGTCATTATTATTTTTAGAGTCAAAGTCTTGCTCTGCACACAGCCTGGAGTGCAGTGGCCCGATCATGGCTCACTGCAATCTCCAAACTCTTGGGCTCAAGCGATCCTCCAGCCTCAATATCCTGAGTTGCTGGGATTACAGGTATGGGCCACCATGCCTGGTTTAGACAGTTATTTTTATAAGCAATATCTGAACATGTAGATATATAAGCTATCAGCAATAGCTGTGCTGGTATCAATAAGAGAAAGAATGAGGTGCTACTGGTCTGCCTCAGCAATGCTTCTGAACGTCTCTGCCTTAGATCAAAGCCACCAAAGCACCAATTTCAAAGGAAAGAAAGTTGGAAGCAAAACAAAGAAATAAGGAAACCTTGGGTAAAAGAGCATAGCATAAATAATTCCTGGCTTAGCAAATGTTACTCCATTTTTCAATAAAAAAAAAAAAAATCAAGTTGTCCTTGAACATGGAAAAAAGTATTTATAATTATTAGTCAACTTAATTCAAGTACAAACCAAGGAGTATTCACTATTGTTTGAAATACACTACACATTATATTTGGTAACAGTAAGTAAATACACAAGCAGTCTCTTTAAAATATGCAAAGAAAAAGTGACTCTGGCATTCAAAAAGCTCTCTCCTACCTGTTCTTTGAAGATTTTATCTCATCTCTAAAGCCAGGTGGTCAAAGAGTAGATAATACCAAGAGAAACTAAATGTTAAAGTCAAAATGAAGTTGGATATGTGTAAACGGATTAACTGGTTATCATTTATTTTTTGAGACTTTTTTATTCTGAAATAATTTTAGAATTCCAAAAAAGTTACAAAACAGAGTTTCTATATGCCCTCTAACCAACTTCCCCTAATAGTAACGACTTACACAACTGAGGTAAATCTATTAAAACCAAGAAATTGACATTGTTACAATACTATTAACTAAGGAATAGACCTTATTCCAATATAATCAGTTTGTTTTTTTCACTAATGTTCTTTTTTCCAGTCCAGAATCCATTTAGTTTTCATTTTTCCTTAGTCTCCCCAAATCCTTACCTTGACAGTTTTGAAGAGTCCTGGTCAACATATTGTAGAATGTCCTTCAAGGTGGGTTTTTCTAATGTTTGCTCATACTTAGATAGTCATTATTTTTAATAGTACAAAGCCTTTTTATTTAAAACAAGGGGAAGCATTACTCATCTAATTCACTTCCCACCAATAGAGTACAATTTCTAAGCTTTTGTCTGGTTGATTATTTCATAGACGAAAGGCATATATTCCCTTGGGTAATTGGGGAAAAATAATCCTGTTAATTTTTATAGCCATATCCCAAATAGTTTACATATTTCTATTCTTCACAGTGACTTACCCAAATTTACATTTCAGCACTTTTAGCAGCTCTCTTACCAATTTTTTGTCTGGTTGATCTACTAAATACCAAGATATATGTTTAAAATATTCTCTTTAGTTATGGATTTGTCTATTTGTCCTTACAGATTTTTGCTTCTGTCAATTTTCATTTTTCTATTTTGATGCTGTGTTCTTAGGAACATATACATTTAGAATTATTACAACTACTTGATGAATGAAATTTTTAGCATTATTTAGTGACTCTCTTTACCACTACTGATGCTTTTCTTGCGTTAAAGTATTTTGCATAATATTAATATAGTTGATCAATTTTATTTTGGTTGTTACGTGCCTGATACACATTTTTATACACTTTTGCTTTCAACCTTCCCATATCTTTTTGTTTAAATGTGTCTTTCATAAATAGCATATATTTAGATTTTTTAAATGCAATATGACTATTTCTTAGCTAACTAAGCATTTTGTCCATATGTATTTATCGTAATTACTGGTAAGTTTCTATTTCTTTCAACTATCATTTGTGTTTTCTTTTTTCCCTATTCCTTCAGTTTCTTTTTCTCTGTATTCTCTTTTTGGGGGTGGTGGGATGGAGGTTGGTTTTCATTATATCTAGATAAGACTTCTGATTTATGTTCATATGAAGAATGTGATTAGAGACAGATCTCTTCTTAAATTTGATTTTGAGAAAAAGGAGGAAAACAAAAAAAACCAGAGCAAACCAGAAGAGGGAGGAAGTGGTTCTTTAAAAAGTGGGAATAGATACTACCTCATACCCATTAGAAAGGCTACAATAAAAGAAAAAAAAAAACAGAAAATAACAAGTGTGGGTGAGGATGTGGAGAAATGAACCTTTGTGCATTGCTGGTGAGAATGTAAGATGTGTGCAGCCACTACAGAAACATTATGGCAGTTCCTCAAAAAACTAATAATAGAATGACCATAGGATCTGACAATTTCACTTCTGGGTATATATCCCTCAAAATTGAAAGCAGGGTCTCAAGGAGATATTGGTTCACTCATTTTCATAGCAGCATTATTTACAACAACCAAAAGATAGAAACAACGCAAGTGTGCAGAGACAGATGAATGGATAAACAGAACATGGCATATGCATACAATGGAATATATTTCAGGTTTAAAAAGGAAGGAAATTCTGACACATGCTATAACATGAAGAAACATTGAGGACATTATGCTAAGTGAAATAAGCCAGTCATTGAAGGACAAATACAGTCTGATTCCACTTATACAGACAGAGTGCCTAGCATAGTCAAATACAGTCTGATTCCACTTACACAGAATGCCTAAATAGTCTAATACAGTCTGATTCCACTTATAAAGAGTGCCTAGAATAGTCAAATACAGTATGATTCCACTTTTACAGCATGCCTAGAATAAATACAGTCTGATTCCACTTATACAGCATGCCTAGAATAGTCGAATTCATAGAGAAAGAAAGTAGAATGGTGGTTGTTAGGAGCAGTGAGGAGGAGGAAATGGGAAGTTATTGCTTAATGAGTACAGAGTTTCATTTTGGCAAGATGAACAAAGTTTTGAAGATGGCTTGTGGCAGCGGTTGTACAACAATGTGAATGTACTTAATGCCACTAAACTGTACATTTGTAAGTTAAGAAGGCAAATTTTATGTTATATGTATTTTATATGAGGTTTTTTAAAGTGGAAATGATGGGAAGAAAAAGGAAAACGGACTTTAATTCCTTTATAATTAGCTATGACCAGCTGTTAGTCCTTTGCTTTGAGGAACTATAGCTGCTGATAGAGTGTGTTGCTATTTACATTTGCTTCTCATAACAATTCTGTTGACAGTTATCCTAATTAACCCTTGTTTTACAGAAAGGAAAGAGATGCTCAAATTCCCAACAATGGTATCTACTGGAGTTCTAACTTTGAAAGTTTTCCAGGTGTGTGAAAACACTGACATAGCAAGAGAGCCTGCAGAGGATTTGGAATCCAAGCACCTTCCACAAAACTATTGCTACAGCTTTTTGCTGACTGGTGATCCTATTTTATAATTTGGTCACTTTTTTTTTTTTTTTGAAATGGTGTCTCGCTCTGTCACCCAGGCTGAAGTTCAGTGGCATGATCTTGGGTCACTGCAACCTCCGCCTCAGGCAATTCTCCTGCCTCAGCCTCTCCAGTAACTGGGATTACAGGCAGCCACCACCACGCCTGGCTAATTTTTGTGTTTTTAGTAGAGACGGGGTTTCACCATGTTGGCCAGGCTGGTCTCAAACTCCTGACCTCAAGTGATCCTCCCGCCTCAGCCTCCCAAAGTGTTCGGATTACAGGCGTGAGCCACCACATCCAGCACATTTTTCACTGGGTAGCGTTATTTCAAATGCATGACAAAGTTGTGTAGTCTTACTGAAAGCTGTTTCTAAACTTCCCCCAAAGCATATCTCTTTCCTTCATGTTTGGGCTGCTCCACTTCAATTCTCATAATATTGCTGTTAGTATTTGTCAATTTTCCATCCCAGTAAGGCTCTGCTGGTGATCGCATTATAGGTAAATCCAACTTGAGAAGAGTTCAGCATTAAATTTTAGTGTCAATAAAAGAGTAATATTTTATGTGTCTATTTCTCTTGATTGTAAACTCTTTTTTTATTTTTATTTTTTTATTTTTGAGACAGGGTCTTGTTCTGTTGCCCAGGCTGGAGTGCAGTGGTGCGACCAAGGCTCACAGCAGCCTCAACTTCCTGGGTTCAAGTGATCCTCCCAACTCAGCCTCCCAGGTAGCTAGGACTACAGGTCATGCCTGGGTACTTTTTGTGTTTTTTGTAGAGATGGGGTTTTGCCGTGTTGCCCAGGCTGGTCTTGAACTCTTGGGCTCAAGCAATACACCCACCTCTGCCTCCCACAGTGGATTGTAAGCTGTTGATTCTTCATTATGAGCAGGGTCAGTCTCCACTTCATTTTTGTATCCTCTGTCCCTCCTATAGATTCTCAGAATACTGACTATTGAGATGGTGGCTGAAGTGTTGATGGAAGCATTGGTGATGATGGTAGGAGTAGGTGCAGTGGTGTTGACACCAAAGCAAATTCCAAAAGTTACAAAGAATAACAATAGCTAATATTGATATGCACTTATTCTGTGAGACACTCTCTTGGGTGCCTTACATTTATTAACTGTGAAATCCTCAAACTACATTATGTGATAAGTTTTATGATTCCATGTTTTAGATGAAAAAACTGAAATGCTGATACATTAATTGTTTTGAGCAAGGTGTCACAGATTAGTGGTATAATCAGGATTGTTTGAATCTAGTTTTGAGTCCAAAGCTAGTATCTCAGTCTCTACAATATTTTACTTTTCCAGGAAGTTGCAGGCTATCAGGGCTTTGTAATTTAATGTTTTTCAGTCCAGCATGGTAGGAAAAGTACAAAACTTTTGAAAGAAAGATACAAGTCCCTGCTCCATCATTTCTAGTGGAGTAAGCTATTTCCTCACCTTATATAGTGAGAAATTTCTGCCCTGCCTATCTAAATGATAAGATTATCTCAGATGAAGTATTTTGCAAACTGAATATTTAATTGTAATAAATGCTGCCTTGTCTGCAGCTACTTCTGTTTTCAATAAAATTTAGTTATTTTAAGCCAGTTAAAATCTCATGCTTAAAGGACATTTTCCTTTTGTAGGTAGTGACTTATGCTAAAAATTTCTATCCGAATCAATGTTATTACTCAACTAATATGATTACTTATTTATTGCTAAAGGGGAAAAATCTGGCAGAGGCCACCAGTTGGGGACATCACCAATAATGGGACAAGCTGATATATGCCCCTCCTGGTGTGATACACTGAGACATAACATCTCTTGTGTTATTCCTACCAAAAATCGAATCGTGAAGAACAATCAGAGAAACTTATTACATAAAACAAATGACCTGGACTCTGCAAAAATATCAGTATCATCGAAGACAAAAACAAACAAAACAAAAAACAAAACAAAAAAAAAGGTGAAGAACTGTTGCAGGTTTGAAGAGACTGGAGACATAACTAAATACAATGTGTGATCCTAAAATGGAAAAAAAAATTGCTGTTTGAAGAGACTGGAGACATAACTAAATACAATGTGTGATCCTAAAATGGAAAAAAAAAATTGCAATAAATGGCACAACTGGGACAACTGGCAAAGTTTTAGTAGATCGTGTACATTAGATAATATTATTGTCACAATGCTAAATATCCTGATTTTGATCATTATATGTTCATTAGAGAATAAATACCCTTAGTCATAGGAGATAACACACCACAGTATTTACAGATGAAAGGTCATAGGGCACCAGGCATGGTAGTGCACCTCTGTAATCCCAGCACTTTGGGAGGCTGAGGCAGGTGGATCGCTTGAGCTCAGGAGTTTGAGACTAGCCTGAGCAACACGATAAAACTCCGCCTCTGCAAAGAATTCAAAAATTATCCAGGCGTGGTGGCATGCCTGTAGTCCCAGCTAGTTTGAGCCCGGGAGCGGGTCAAGGTGGCGGCAAGCCAAGATCGTGCCACTGCACTCCAGCCTGGGTGACACAGTGAGACCCTGTCTGAAAAAAAGAAGAAAGAAAGAAAAGGAGGGAGGGAGAGAAAGAGAGGGAAAAAAGGAGAGAGAAAGAAAGAATCATGATGGCTGTAATTTACTCTCTATGGGCTCACCAAAAAAAATATATAAATGATATAAAAATATCACATACTTATGTATGGTTAAGACACCACATTGGGATAAAAATTAATAAAGTCAAATATGAAAATGTCAGATGAAAGAAAAAACATCTAGTAACTGGCCTATGAGTTAGAAAGAAAGAAAAAAATAGTTTTATTTGCACATAGTGGTATTTATTTTCCACAAATATGCCAGGAATCAGAGAGATCTAAATACAGGTCAGATGTAAGGCAACAATCAAAACTGCTGAATATTAGAAGAATTCCGATAACACCTTGGAGAATCCAACTCATGTTTTGAATCCACTACATCCCCCAGCGATATCTATGGTCAGTATACAGCGTGGTAGGAAAAGTCCAAAACTTTGGAAAGAAAGAAAGAAAGATGCTCAATCATTTGCTAATTGGGTGAGCTACTTGCCGTTAGCAGTTGAGCTGAACACAATTTCTCCATTTCGGGCATCTACTCCCGATACACACGATACCTGGTGGGCCCCGATGCCACGGCCAAAGGGGGATACTTAACCCAGGCTGAGCCAGCCAGATCTTCTTGTGCGCCCAAGTGTGCATGTGCCTGTGTTCGTGTGTGTGCGCGCCCGTGTTTGCTCTCGTGTGTGCGTGTTCGCGTGTGTGCACGAGCGTCTGTGCGCGCATGTTCGTGTGAGTGCGCGCGCGCGTTGGCACATCGAATACCTGAAAGTCCCCAGAGCCTAAGTAACTCCTGGGAGTAAATGAATAGCGGCATCCAGCAGCAACTGAATTATCAACGTTTCTGGATTAGTTCGCAACGAAAGGGCCAGCGACTCTACTCCGGGCTGGTCCCCCTCCTACCACATCAGATTTTCCAGAAATTGCTCCGAAGCAAACTTCAGTAGCTAAGCCAGAAAAGTTAAATGAAGGAATTCTTTGCTCCCCGAGGTGGCGGGGAGGAACTGCCCGGCCACACTGTCTTTCGAATTTCACATTTTTAAATGGTCAGAGAAGCAGCGTGGCACAACCTAAAATTCAGACGCACTCCGCAAACTCCAGTCCTGCCCATCCCCTCCTGAAATCAGCGCCCTGGCAGTCCCAGGCCACCGCCCACGCGCGCACAGAGCTGCTCTGATTCTGCCCACGCCTCCGGGAGGAAAAGGGTGCAAACCAGGGGCGCCTCAGCCCCTCAAGGGTCGTCTATCCCCGGAGCCACCCTCGCGCGCGGCCGGCAGCTGGGACCGTACCTCCGGCGCGGGCGAAGCAGCACCCAACGCGGTATGGCTGGTGCAGTCCAGGCTCCCGGAGCCAGAGGAGCGGCCGCGGCTCATGGCGATCCGAGCCCGAGTGCGCGCTCGGACCCGGAACCGGCCCTGAGCTAGGCAGCGGCGCGTGGAGCCGGCGGGTGGCCGGGGCGTCTCCTCGGGCAACGGGTAAACATCGCGGGGACGCGGCGGCGCCCGGCTGCGCGCGAGTCGGGTGGCCCGGCCGCTGGAGGCCGGGATGGACCCCGAACCCCTGAGCGTGGCCTCTGTGGCGAGGGCCTGCAGCTGAGCGGCCTGCAGCAGGGCGACCTGGGGGAGTCGGCGGGCGTAAGGGTCGGTCCTCCCGGTGGGACTCTGCCGGGAATGCAATTCCAGGCCTCATCCTTATGTCAGCGATAAATGCAACCAGTGGTCAGTGTGAACGGTGCTGCCGCGAGTGAGGCATAGGAGCCTTCACAAGGGTGAACGGAGCATTTATTTAGCACCTACTGTGTGCAAAGGTGTCTGCGACCTTGCAACCTTTGCAGGTCCGGGTCCTGCGCTTGGTTTAATACTCTGCTGTCCCAGTCTTGACGTTTTTAGGAAGTTTTGAACAAGGTGTCCTGCATTTTCATTCTGTAACGGGCTCCACAAGTTATGTAGCCTGCCCTGGTATGTGTTCTTTCATTTCACCTTCTCAACAACCCTGCCTGGAAATACAGATAACTGGTAATAACAGTATTAGTAACAGCCACAGCTTCTCATTATGAAATACTTGTGCTCTTCCATGCGCTGTTCTACGTGCTTCCCGCGTATGATTGATCTCTTTAAATGAAACAAGATTATGAAGTGGATGTTAGAATAATCCATTTTCAAGACAAGGAAACAGTCACAGGAAATAAAATAAAATTTCCAAGACGTACAGGGTAAGTGGTAGAGTGAAGATCAGGCTCCAGACCACAACACTAAAGCAAAGAGAAGATGAGTAACTTGTTTAAGGTCCCGCAATTTGTAGCAGAATCAGAAAATGAAATCTTCATTCACTTCACTTTAAAGCCTTTGGTGGGCCGGGGGCGGTGGCTCACTCCTGTAATCCCAACACTTTTGGGAGGCTGAGACGGGTGGATCACCTGAGGTCAGAAGTTTGAGACCAGCCTGGTCAAGATGGTGAAACCCCGTCTCTACTAAAAATACAAAAATTAGCCGGGCGTTGTGGCACAC
>NW_012115389.1:3382149-3395268 GCF_000951035.1 Colobus angolensis palliatus
GGCGTAAACCCGGGAGGCGGAGCTTGCAGTGAGCTGAGATCCGGCCACCGCACTCCAGCCCAGGTGACAGAGCAAGACTCCGCCTCAAAAAAAAAAAAGAAAAAGAAAAAGTTCTTAATGAAAACTTAGGCTTTCAGAAATCTATTAATAGTACAATTTGGAGTAAACACATTTTCAAGATGTAGTTTTTCCTTGCAGTAAAACCACTACAAACTTGTCAAATTTTCTTTTCTTTTTTTATTTTTATTTTTTCAGACAGAGTTTCACTCTTGTTGCCCAGGCTGGAGTTCAATGGCGCAATCTCGGCTCACCACAACCTCCGCCTCCCGGATTCAAGCGATTCTCCTGTCTCAGCCTCCTGAGTAGCTGGGATTACAGGCATGCGCCACCACGCCCAGCCAATTTTGTATTTTTAGTAGAGATGGGGTTTCTCCATGTTGGCCAAGCTGGTCTCAAACTCCTGACCTCAGGTGATCCCCCTGCCTTCACCTCTCAAAGTGTTGGGATTACAGGTGTGAGCCACTGCGCCCGGCCAAACTTGTTAAATTTTCTATGAACCAACACTGCCAGAGGAAACACAAAATTGATTACAACTCAAGACACCTGGAAGAGAACCAGATGGAAATCCTTCTTCATTAACTCTAATCCAATTGTTTAAGAATCCCATGTCATAAAGCCTAATTTCGGTCACTTCGGTCAACCTCGTTGCTCTTATTCATGAGTATAGAAGATATAAATTTGTACAGTCTTTAAAAATCAGCATGAAACAGATTTTTCTCTGTACAAAACAATGTGATTTTGTGGTAACTGGAGGCGGAAAAAGTACTTGGCTCAGCCCTTGCCAGATGCCTTTGAGATTTCTGGGATATCAAGACATGAGCCAAGTGACTCTTCAAGCAGTATCTGATGATGTGATGACGTACAAGAAGTTCAGCTGGGGGGACCCTGAGGTCTGGACCTTGGAGGAGATGATGATTTGGACTAGCTGAGACCATGGTGGTAGAACATTTCAGTCTGGGAGTTGGAGGGAGTAGTCTCTAGGTCTGAAAACAGTTTAAGCAAAGGAGAGAAGAAAAAATGCACAAACAAGCTCCAGTCCAGACCTCTCACAAAACCCCATGTGTGGGCAGCGCACTGTGGCCCACAATACCTCAGTACAGACCTCTGTTTTGGAGTTTTCTTGTGGTGTCATAAGTTTAGAACTCTCGTTTCCTCCTTTTGCTTGTTTGCTTGTTTGTTTTACAGATGTACATGTTTCTCATAGGAACATTTGTAATATGATAACTTTTGGGACTTTTGACTTCGTATAAAAACTTGTCACTGAAATCACTCCTATGACATTTTAATTGCCTAAAGGTTGTTTAAAAGAGTAGGCTTGATTTTACTATTTTCCTAAACACTTGCTATGATCTAAATGTTGGTGGTCTCCATCCCAAGTTCATTTGTTGGAACCAAATACCCCTTGTGATAGTGCTAAGAAGTGGGGCCTTTGGGGAATGATGAAGTCATGGGGGCACCACCCTCATGATTGACTTTAGCCCTTCTAAAAGTAGCTTGGATTTGTTAAAGGATACAAAGGGACAGCTCGACAGGGGGAATAAGTTCTAGTGTTCCATACCACTGTTTGATGACTACTGTTTACTATAGTATATTAAATAGTTTCAAATAGCTAGAAGGAGGACATTGAATGTTCCTAACACAAAGAAATAATAAATGTTTGAGATGATGGATCTGCTAATTATCCTGGTCACTATATATTATTTGTATCAAAACTTCACTATGAAAAAAAAATAAAAAACAAAAAACAAAAAAAACTTCACTATGAATCCCATAAACATATACAGTCATATGTCCATTTAAAAAACACATTACAATTTTTAGCAGGGCACGGTGGCTCACGCCTGTAATCCCAGCATTTTAGGAGGCCGAGGTGGACGGATCGCGAGGTCAGGAGATCGAGACCATCCTGGCTAACATGGTGAAACTTCCATCTCTACTAAAAATACAAAAAATTAGCTGGGCTTGGTGGTGGGTGCCTGTCGTCCCAGCTACTTGGAAGGCTGAGGCAGGATAATGGCATGAAGCTGGGAGGTGGAGCTTGCAGTGAGCCGAGATTGTGCTATTGCACTCCAGCCTGGGTGACAGAGTGAGACTCCATCTCAAAAAAAAAAAAAAAATTAAAATTTTTAAATGAAGAAAAAATTTTCAAAAGCGAAATTCTTTCTTAAAAGGACATATCTATCTGTATCTATATCTATATATAAAGTAACAGTTTTGAAACTTAGAAAAAGTGGCTTGAGTGAGCTCCCTTGCTTCCTCCTCCATGTGAGGATACAGCAAGACAGGCTGGGCACAGTGGCTCAGACCTGTAATCTCAGCACTTTGGGAGGTCAAGGTGGCCAGATCACCTGAGGTCAGGAGTTCAAGACCAGCCTGGCCAATGTGGTGAAACCATGTCTCTACAAAAAATTAGACAGTTGTGGTGGTGACTACATGTAATTCTGGCTACTCAGGAGGCTGAGGCATGAGAATAATTTGAACCTGGGAGGCAGAGTCTGTGGCGAACCAAGATGGCGCCACTGCACTCTAGCTGGGCAACAGAGCAAGACTGCATCTCATGGGGGGAAAAAAAAGAGGACACAGCAAGAAGGTGCCACCCACCCATAAGGAACAGGAGGAGCTCACCAGGCTCTGAATCTGTTGGCTCCCTGATCTTGTGCTTTCTGGCCTCCAGAACTGTGAGAAATAAATGTCTATTGTTTATAAATTATCCAGTCTAAGGTATTTTTGTTGTAGCAGCCTGAATGGACTAAGTCCTAGCTGAACGAAATGTTCTCAAAGCCTGCAAGCAGCTCCTTCAGTCATCTACAAGAAGATTACTTGGTGAAGTACAGACCACTGAAACCTGCTATTGCAAGTGAGTGGCAGCACTTCAAGGTCTTTAAAGCCATTCTCAGTCCTTTCCTATACTTGTTTCACTTGTTTGCTGATCCTTATTTGATTTATCTAATAAATGAACACTCTTCAGCAATGACTTTAATTCATCCTAAAACACATCCCCTGTCTCTTATTTGTTCTATTGTGACATACAGCTGGTTGTCAAGCAGTTTGTCGGTGTCATTTCCAAAGATTTTCATACATTTTCACCTCATTTATTTTAAGGTCCATTTTCTATCTTTTCCCCATACATATGACTGTTTCCAATATATTTTTACACCTAAAATAAATGTGATCTGTCTTATAACTTTACTATAGACTAAGCTTAGAGAACCACTGAGAACTCACTTTATGAAAAATAAACAACTCAAAGACCTTAGTTTCACTATTCAGGTAAAGTGCAATTGTTCTTTTAAAAAACATCTTACCAAAAATGTAAAGTGCATTTCAAGACATTTTAATTGGGTAAATATAAGGTTCTAAAAAATACCTACAGTAAATATATATTTTCTGGTCCTATATCATGTTTATTTGACTGTAAATTCAATACTTTTTAATGCCATTTTAATTGGTATTTTCTTAACTAGTCAAAAAGATTTGTTGTATATAATACAATACCACCATTCATGGACTTACTAAAGTGATCTTTCAGTTGTGAAATTGCAAGTTTAAAATAGTTTAATATTCTTGGAAAAATTTACAGGGATAAATTGGGCATTCAATGTTAACATTTTTCTGTTCTAGGAGGAGAAAGCACTTTCTAGCAAAGGACTGCCAGAAGGACTGCATCACATGTCTTTTTATAGGAAAAGTGTCAACCAATCGGAAGGATTATGGAAAGTCTGGGGTGAAGCAAGAGCTGCACGAGCCTTCTTTGAATCCTATGTCCTCTGAATCACCTGGCAGCTAATTATTCCTAAAGTCTTTTTCCCTTTGGGGGTTTCCCTAGAAGAGCTGGAGTCTACTACTACTAAGAACACAATTATTTTGGGTGATGAATAACATTTTTCTTCACTAAGTCTCAAAGTTAGTGTTTCCTATCATCAAAATTTATTCCTAATTTCAACTTTTTTTTTTTTTTTTTTGAGATGGAGTTTCGCTGTTGACCCAGCTGAAGTGCAGTGTCGCGATTTTGGCTCACGGCAACCTCCGCTTCCCGGGTTCAAGTGAGTATCCTGCCTCAGGCTCTCACGTAGCTGGGATTACAGTCATGCGCCACCACGCCTGGCTAATTTCGTATTTTTAGTAGGGATGGGGTTTCTCCATGTTGGTCAGACTGGTCTCAAACTTCCAACATCAGGTGATCCGCCTGCCTCGGCCTCCCAAAGTGCTGGGATTACAGGTGTGAGCCACCACACCCGGCCAAATTTCCACTTCTTAATGTTTATCTGGAATGAAAATTTACGTGTTTCATCTTTAAAAATGTCATTCACACAGATGGGTGCTGCTAACTACTGATTTCATTTCATAAGCATGTGATTTAAATTGAGCATATTAATCACTCAGAAGACATCTATAAAATTACCTTAGATTTTTATGTTGATATTTATCTTTAAGCATGTCATTATGCTGCAGATTAAAAGCTTCCAGTTGAAGGTTAGATGGAAGCTCCTCAATTGCAGTTGAATATTAACATGTTTTTGAAATATGGCAGTTCCCTTTGCATGTACATTGAGCGCTGAATATTTGTGTGAGAATGAAGATTTCACATTTTGTTTTAAATTTCATCAGCACAGAAAGCATATAGGGCAGCCTGACAGCTTGTACTTATAATGACATTAGCAGTTATTGCATATAGTACTGTCTTACCTTGTAATTATACCTTGAATTGATTAATAAATATTACCAACTGTACGGCAAAAGCTAATTTCCAAAACTGTTCAGTATTCAATAATACTGATTGAAGGCTGTGTTTCTTATTTGGAAAAACTTTCAGTCTCACCCCTGCGTTTCAAAAAGTTGAAATAAAACATTGTCACCACTGATCCATCAAATTTCTGTGCATCAGAGCAAGTCAGGATATATGGTTTCTATTTCTGACAAAAACTTGTAGAAGTGACAATGGTTAAGTCCACAAGAGCGATGAAGTTCAACATTTACACTACTGGTTTAATAATGCCTGATAAGTAGAAATATTTTCTGTGATGTGTTTGCTGATGAATAATATAATGAATAACCACAGGCTTTTCATTTTCAGAAGCTTTGTAAATGTGTCCAATTAAACCCTTTTCTGGTTAACACATATTTTTACCATCATCAGTTTTAACACATCAGATTCTACTTCAGATTGTACTGAATTCATGTTTTCTGTTTCTCTTAAAGTATTCTCACCTGTATTCTCTCCACACAGGCTTTTTTTGGTCCCTTCGGTCTTGGCACTGATATCTCAGATAACAACTGCTCAGTATTGTCAACATTTGTGAACTTGTCAAGAGCCAAAGAAAATCATTTGCCTTCTTTTTAAGGCAAAAATATGTTCATGTTGCTCCCAACATCCTCAACTCTGTGAACAACCAGTCTCACTGAATTGCAAGTTGATCTTCTCTAAGAGCACGGTTCTTTGGCTGCAGCAATTAAACATGATTTAATGAACTCAACATTGGTAAAGGGCTCTCTTTGCCTGGCTAACAAATTAACCACTCAGAAACTGACTTTGGTTGCAGCCTCATTTTATCTTTTATTTTTGTGAGACAATTCTGCTGTGGTCAGATATTCCATTTTAAATTTTCTAATTTTTCTAACTGTTACTTTTCTGTAAGTTAAGGATATTATAATGAGTGCTTAGTCTAGTCATGTCAATGTCTAAATATTCTTTTAGCACATCCATAGTGTCATCTTTATAGTAAACATAATGCTCTGGCATTTAATTCTACAAAAATAATCTACCATCCGCTGTCTTAAAAGCATGACATTCAAAATCCACGTTTCTTGTATTAATGCGATGGGTAAGCTCTGGTAATTTTAAAATTAAAGTAAATGTCACCATAGTACAATACATATGGTACTTTACCAAACACTTAGATTTATAACTGTACCCCTATTATTTGTGATTTGTGGATGAGCAGGGCAAAATGATAAAAGCGCCACATGTAGTCTCTTTTGCAACCCCTCAGTCCTGCTGTTTGAGTGTGAAAGTAACCAGAGACAAAACATAAACAAATGTGGCTATGTTCCTATAAAACTACCTATAGACCCCAAAATTGGAATTTTATGTCACTTATCTTCGCGTGTACAAGATATTATTATTCTTTTTTTTTAAACTAACCAAAAATTTAAAACTGACTCTTAGCTTATGGGCCATATAAAAACGGGTAACAGGTTGGATTTGGTCTATGGGCCATAGTTTGCCAACCCCTGGTCTAGCTCAAAGTTTAGGATATGGGTACATTTTTCAATTGGAATCAACTTAAGCTAAATTATTTAGTAAATGATCGCATAGGTAGTATTCAGATACAGCAAAAGTCATGGAGGTGATAGAGGAATGACTAACATTTGGAGAACACTGTACAGGGAAACACAATGGAATTACCTGGCAGTGCTGAGTGAGCTCTTGAGGTTTATGGTCATGATTTTAAAATGAAACCAGTCAGCTCAATTGTATGATTTTTCTCTTATATGTTTCCATTGTTTGAGAAAATGGAACATAGTTACCTTCAACCAAGGTCAGGGTTATGCCAGGCAAGTAAGATAGAGAGAGGAACAAGGTAATTGATTGTATTTACAAGGGAGTCATTATAATGATGGATCATAGAATTTAAGCTGGATAGTAAAGAAAATGAAGATAGAAAGAAAATAAAGGAATATAGGAGTTTGAAAAAATAGAATAGGATCAATAACTGAGAGGTCCTGATGAGGTCAGAGCATTGTTGCAATGGGGCGATTCCAGTTAAGTGAATTGAAAGGACAGTTGGTGGTGGTCAGAGTAGGATGCTTGAAACCAGAGATAGTGCAGTTCCTGGCCCAGGCTGTAACCATGGGAACAGGTGGCTCAGTTGAAATATTGCAAAAAAAATCATTGATTCTGAGACACATCATCAAAGAACTGAATGGCCAAGATGGGTCGCACAGTTGGATGGCTCGCATAGTTGGACGTTGATGTCATCAAGGATGTTGACAGAGGAAGACAGCTAAGAGCAAAAGTCTTCAATATATGTAGTACTTAAAAATTAGGGGCTGGGCGCGGTGGCTCATGCCTGTAATCCCAGCACTTTGGGAGGCCAAGGTGGGCAGATCACCTGAGGTCAGGAGTTCGAAACCAGTCTGGCCAAAATGGTGAAACCCCGTCTCTACTAAAAATACAAAAAAATTAGCCGGGTGTGGTGACAGTCACCTGTATTCCCAACTACTTGGGAAGCTGAGGCAAGAGAATGGCTTAAGCCCAAGAGGCAGAGGTTGCAGTGAGCCAAGATTGTGCCACTGAACTCCAGCCTGGGTGACAAGAGCGAAACTCCATCTAAAAAAAAAAAAATTAGAACTGAGGCATGGAGTTGGCAGCTTTTTCCTGCACAAAAACTAGCCCTCCTTTTTGGTAGCTGGAAATAGCAGGTTGCCCAGTGAAATTGTGAGGTAAAACATTTTCCCTGCTTTAACCAAGTTGCCAATCAATAGATTAACCCTCAATTTAAAATGTATTATAAGTGAGATCTGGTTTCATATATATGAAAACGAAAACCAAAAATACATAAAGTATACGAGAAATCTTTTTTTTGCTCAAGAACTACAATATCCTTTTTTAAAAATACTGAAAGTTGACGAGGTGTGGTTGCTCACACCTGTAATCCTAGTGCTTTGAGAGGCTGAGGTGGGAGGGTGGCTTGAGCCCAGTAGTTCAAGGTTACAGTGAGTCAAGATTGTGCCACTGTACTCCAGCCTAGGCGACACAGGGAGACTCTATCACTAAAAATAAAAATTAAAAAACTGAAAGTCCTTGGATTTGCCCCTGGACTTGAAGGCCTCTAACAGTAGTTAGGTAGACACACCCTAGAGTAAGGGTGTCTGGGTTCAAATCCTGCCTTTGCCATTTCTGAGTTCCCTGATCTTGGGCAAGCTTCTCAACCTCCTAGAGCCTATCCCTCATGTGTAGCATAGAAGTAATAGCAGTACGTAATCCATGGGGTTGCTTTGAAAATTAAGTTATTTAATGCATGCAAAATGCTTAGTCTGCAGAACCTAGGACAAAGTACAAAATAAGTATGAGCTATTAGCATTACTCTTCTTAAAGACAGAGTGGAAAATTCCCCCATAAGACACTACAAAGAAGGGCTAGCAAAGCAAAGTGTTTACTCTTACTCTAAATTACTCTGAACTTTGGAAGATCATCGGCTTAACTTTTTTTAACTACTCAGCATGTAAGAATAAATTTTTGAAGTATTTTCTTTACTTTTGGAAAATGGAAATTTTAGAAAGGGATTGGAGCAACAAAGAGGTTCCTTGCCTCCAGGAACTTAGAAATCAA
Source organism: Colobus angolensis palliatus (assembly GCF_000951035.1). Classification (NCBI taxonomy): domain Eukaryota; kingdom Metazoa; phylum Chordata; class Mammalia; order Primates; family Cercopithecidae; genus Colobus; species Colobus angolensis. The sequence goes on from NW_012115389.1 coordinate 3,390,542, forward strand.
TTGGCCTATGGGCCGGACATGATGGTTCATGCCTGAAATCCCAGCCCTTTGAGAGGCCAAAGTGGGAGGATCACTTGAGCCCAGGAGTTTGAGGCTGCAGTGAACTATGATAGGCCAATGCACTCCAGCCTCGGTGACAGAGTGAGACCCAGTCTCCAAGAAATAAATAAAATAAAATCAATTGATCGATTGGCCTCATATGGTTAAACCAAAGCAGAGATAGGCCAAACATCTTAAGAAGACACACTATCTCCCCAGGCAAGACAGAAATTTAACTAAATATATTAATACGTATAAGGAAAGCATATGATAATCACAAGACAGATTATTTCACAGTGGAAACTGGTTGGGGGGTGGGGAGGCTGAGAAGACAGTGGACCTCAAATGCCAATGTCTTGGTTCATTAAATAGTTCAGTATCTCATCTAAATTAATAATAATCAACATTTCACCCTCAGAGCCTGCAAGCCTGTGGCTACAAAGCCCTCCCCAGGACTCCACTTCCTTCAGGATCCCTGTCCATTCACAGGAAGTACTTGTGAGCAGTCAATAGAACAGGACATTAAGGTCTCCATTATGACCATTGTGATGGTTAATACTGTCAACTTGATGGGATTGAAGGACGCAAAGTATCGATCCCGATGTGTCTGTGAGGGTGTTGCCAAAGGAGATTAACATTTGAGTCAGTGGGCTGGGGAAGGCAGACCTACCCTTAACCTGGGTGGGCACCATCTAATCAGCTGCCAGCAAATATAAAGCAGGCAGAAAAACATGAAAAGGCTAGACTGGCTTAGCCTCCCAGCCTACATCTTTCTCCTGTGCTGGATGCTTCCCGCCCTCAAACATCAAACTCCAAGTTCTTCAGCCTCGAGATTCGGACTGGCTTCCTTGCTCCTCAGCTTGCAGATGGCCTATTGTGGGACCTTGTGATCATGTGAGTTAATACTCCTTAATAAACTCCATATATACGTATATGTATATATCCTATTAGTTCTGTCCCTCTAGGGAACGCTGACTAACACAACCACCAAGGCGAGGTTCGTCAGGATTATTCTAAGGCAGCAATGAGAAAATGATATTGCTCCCACAAGCTTAAGTTCTAGAAAGACCAATGTTAAAAATTCCTCCAAAAAGATGGTAATTTGCCTAACATTCCGTTAAAATCAACTTCAAAAGTAAACGTGGTTTCTAAACGTAGGAAAAAATACAGCTTCTGGATCTTTAAAATGCCCTTATTATTTTGGAAAATGTTATGGCTTTGGGTAGTGGGGAGGAGGTTAGTGTGGGATTTTCCTGACCCCATTTTAGATATGTGTTAGATTTCTTTTAAAATTGTGCCAACTTTCTTTCAAAAAGCAACAAATACTTCTTGTTTTTAAAAGCTGAGAGCGACAACTGTTTCTCATATGTGCTTACTGCCCTGGATTCTCTGTGTTGATTCTAACTTCCTGCTGAGGTTTCACAAAAGCATTCAAAAACATTTCAGTAAGTTTTCTGATTCAGACCAGGCTAGATTTTTATTACCAGTTGAGGTTTAGCCAATCCTATACATTTAATTATATATATAAAGTGATTCTCATCTGCCCCTCTCAGAAACAACATCATCATAAATTAGTCTAATTTTTGGAAAGACGTTTTATCTTCTGCTGATTTCACAGATTTAACCTCAATTAAAATACCCTATTTATAAACTTGCATTACTGGCCATAAATGTATTTGGTCTGTAAAACTTCCTCTTATAAAAGAGAGAAGGAAGCAAGACACAGGAAGCTGAGCAATCAGCTAATGATTTTTTTTTTTAAATGAACACCTCAACCTTCCCAGAGACAGATGTCCCTCGAGACAGCTCCTAAAAGTGTTTTCACTAGATACAAAGCACTGATTTAAGACCATCAACTGCTTCTATTTCATCTGATAAATCAGCCTGCTGAATACAGAGCACTGATCAGAGTGTACAGTGAGTTAAAAAGAGAGTAAATGGTACTCAACTCTGTCTTCAAGGATGTTCAGATTAACGAGGAATGATGAGATTCATAAAAGAGAAAAAACAAAATCCTCTCACCTTGGCCTCTCAAAGTGCTGGGATTACAGGCATGAGCCACCTCGCCCAGCTGACTTCTTAATTTTTTGTAGAGACAGGATCTCCCTATGTTGCCCAGGCTGGTCTCACTCAAACTTCTGGCTCTAAGCAATCTTCCCACCTTGGCCTCCCAAAGTGCTGGCATTAGCCACTGTGCCCAGCCTAGCCCTTACTCCTTTGAAAGCCAATGAATCTTTGTTCAATTGGAGTCTATTTCAGGAGCCTAGTATTTGGAACAGATCAATTTGGAGATCCCTCTGTTGACCTTGTAAACAAGGGGTGAGGCTCTAGAGTCTCCATGACCTCCATTGTCCATGCCACCCAAAGTCCCCAAAGTACCTCCACAGAACGCTTAGTGCTCAGAAAAGCACAGGTTGAAAACCAACAACCAACAGGACAAAGTCTGTGTTTTCAGAGTTGCATTTCTGATCTCTGGGAGATCTTACTATTTGTCCTTAAATAGTAATCTCTGGGACCACAGAAAAGGCAGAAGACTTGGAAGTCATTGGGTTCAACTGCCAGCCCAGCCACTTACTAGCTGTGTGGACCTAACTGAAGCTCTATTGCCTCACAGACCAAGTAAGTGTAATAATACCTATGTCATAATGTTCTTCTGGTATACATAATATATGAATTTTTTGATAATTATGAAATACTTTGGAAAACGTACAATAGAGTACTATTTTTATGGGAGGTGACATAGGTGGTGGCAACAAACGATAGGCTGGGACCCCTTGACCTTGTTCAAATACAGATTCTGCCATTTGTTACCGCTGGCAAGTGTCTTATTCTGAGTCATGTTATTTTATGTGTGAAATGCAGTAAATAGAGCATTGCTTCCAGACATGAAAATCTCCAGAGGAAGAAGGGGATGTCGCTTCATAAGCTTTTTGTAAAAGCAAGATGATGTTTCCCAGAAGCGTCCGGTGACCTTGCCTCACCTTGGCTAGAACTGCATCCCACCCATAAAGTAATCATTGGGAAGCGGGGGTGGTACCAACATGAGGAAGGATCCCCAGACAAGATGGTGCCTGTGCCAGCAAAAGACAAAGAAAAAGACTTTTGTATAGTCATTCAACAATGCTGGCTTCAATTTCTACCCTTGGAGTCCTGCTGCTAGGCCAAACCCCTCAATGCTACAAAATATTCCTCCATTCCATGAAGAATTTCTATATATAGTGTCAACAGTCTACAATGTGAAATTTTTTCAATGGATTTTTTTTTTTTTTTTTTTTTGAGACAGAGTCTCACTCTATTGCCCAGGCTGGAGTTCAGTGGCACAATCTCGGCTCACTGCAACCTCTGCCTCCCAAATTCAAGTGATTCTCCTGCCTCAGCCTCCTCAGCCAATGGATTATTTTACCTGAAAATAAGTTCTAACCTCTGGTTCTTCCTTACTAATGCATTTATTTATATCTTCATGATTTGTCTTATAGAAACCATTTTAAACATCCCATAAAAGCAGTAAACTTGCAAAAGTGTATTGTTGTATAAGTGATACCACCAACTGGCCGGGCGCAGTGACTCACGCCTATAATCCCAGCACTTTGGGAGGCCGAGATGGGCAGATCACAAGGTCAGGAGTTCGAGACCAGCCTGACCAACATAGTGAAACCCTGTCTCTACTAAATACACAAAAATTAGCTGGGCATGGTGGCGTGCGCCTGTAATCCCAGCTACTCAGGAGGCTGAGGCAGGGAGAATCTCTTGAACCTGGGAGGCAGAGGTTGCAGTGAGTGGAGATCGCACCACTGTACTCCAGCCTGGGTGACAGAGTGAGACTCTTGTCTTGGGAAAAAAAAGAGAGAGAGAGAGATACCACCAAGCCACCCAGCGTGGAGGTGGGGTCATCACCTTATGGATGGAAGTCAAGATGGGACTTAGCCAATACTTCAATGAATTAAACAGATTAGCAGAGAGAAAAAGTAGAGTTTTCCACGTAGACAAAAATGAGATAAGCTAAATAGGAAGAAGGAAGTAGAATTTTCTACAAAGATGAAGTGCCAACTTTTGTGCAAGATCAAATAGGATTGCTTGGTGCATGGCAAAAAGCATAAGCACTTAGATCCTAAAATCACACACAGAGCTAAAAGTGAGTTTTCTGCTTATGTATAAGGACATTAAGTAGCTCTTCAAATGACATATTTATTTAGTAACAGAGCTGGGACTGGAAAGACACTTGCCCAAGTTATTGACTCTTTGAATCCATCTCAATAATGGAAGAGGCTGATGAGTCTTCTCCAAGACCACAATTATTTGGATTTCGGTGGTTCAAATCACATTCCATTTGAGAAATCATGAGAAAAAATAAAAAATAAACATGGAAAATTAATGCATACTTTTACAGATTAATGTAAAGTTGTACCTCATTTAGTTTTAAACAGTTTATCAGTAATGTTATCTGTGGGGAAAAGAGAGATCAGACTGTTACTATGTCTATATAGAAAGAAGTAGACATAAGAGACTCCATTTTGTTCTGTATTTGAGATGCTGTTAATCTGTGACCCTAGCCCCAACCTTGTCCTTGCAAGAGACATGTGCTGTGGTGACTCAAGGTTTAACGGATTTTGGGCTGTGCAGGGTGTGCTTTGTTAAACAAGTGCCTGAAGGCAGCTTGCTGGTTAAAAGTCATCACCATTCTCTTAATC
>NW_012115389.1:3396373-3404227 GCF_000951035.1 Colobus angolensis palliatus
GGGTGGATCACGAGATCAGAAGTTCAAGACCAGCGTGACCAACATGGTGAAACCCTGTTGCTACTAAAAATACAAAAATTAGCCGGTGTGGTGGCGCTTGCCTGTAGTCCCAGCTACTCGGCAGTCTGAGGCAGGAGAATCACTTGAACCCAGGAGGCAGAGGTTGCAGTGAGCTGAGATCGCGCCACTGCACTCCAGCCAGGGTGACAAAGCAAGACTCCATCTCAAAAATAGATAAATAAATAAATAAAACAAACCAGCCATGCCTTTCATCAACTTTCTGAAAAGGAAAGAGAATTGGGGGAAAAGGAAAAAAAACAAGAGCACATGTTCATAACTGTTTTTGTGCCATGGACTCCTCCAAATAAAGTGTGTAAATGCCTTAAATAAACAATGCAAAGGGAAAAATTACATAGAAATAGTTAGCAAAACATTAATAACAAAAATGTGTGGTCAGGCATGGTGGCTCACGCCTGTAATCCAGCACTTTGGTAGGCCGAGGCAGGTGGATCCACCTGAGGGCAAGAGCTTGAGACCAGACTGGACAACATGGCAAAACCCTGTCTCAACTAAAACTACAAAATTAGCCAGGCATGGTGGCCGGCACCTGTAATCCCAGCTACTCGGGAGGCTCAGGCAGGAGAATCGCTTGAACCAGGAGGCAGAAGTTGCAGTGAGCTAAGATCGTGCCACTGCACTCCAGCCAGAGCAACAGAATGAGACTCCGTCTCAAAAAAATAAATAAATAAAAAATAAAAAAGTAGAGGAAAAAGCAGTTTCCCTCCCCATGATAAGCAGTTACTTGATATTGACAACTTGGGGCTATGAATCTAATGCAAACACTATTCTAGGTGGACTAGAGTAACTGGGTGGCTCTTAATAATTAGCAGTATCTGAAGACTTTTAGTTGTTTGAAGATGTTGATTTCAGTTTTTTTATAATAGCAAAAATTTTGAACAATCTATATAGCAAAATAAACTATGATCTAGTCATATGATGAATGTAGCCATATAAAAATCACTTTTTTAGCCTAGGTACGGTGGCTCATGCCTGTAATCCTAGTACTCTGGGAGGCCAAGGCCAGTGGATCGCTTGAGCCCAGGAGTTAGAGACCAGTCTGGGCAACATAGGAAGACGCCATATTTACCAAAAATACAAAAATTAGTCAGGTGTTGTGGCAGGTGTCTGTAGTCCCAGCTATTCAGGAGGCTGATATGGGAGGATCTCTTGAGCCTGGAGGTTGCAGAGAGCCATGATCGTGCCACTGCACTCCAGCCTGGGCAACAGATCCAGGCCCTGTCTCAAAAAAAAAAAAAAAAATCACGTTTTTGAAGAATTTTTAACAAATGGAAAATTGGTTATAGTATAATATTGAAGGAACAAAGCAGTATTTAAAGAAGCATACACTTATCAAAAACTCTCAGGCTGGGTGCGGTGGCTCACGCCTGTAATTCCAGCACTTTGGGAGGCCAAGGCAGGTGGATCACCTGAGGTTAGGCGTTCAAGAATAGCCTGACCAACATGGTGAAACCCCATCTCTACTAAAAATACAAAATTAGCTGGGCGCAGTGGCGAACACCTGTAATCCCAGCTACTCAGGAATCTGAGGCAGGAGAATCGCTTGAATCCAGGAGGTGGAGGTTACAGTGTGCCAAGATTGTGCCACTGCACTCCAGCCTGGACAACAAGAGCAAAACTCCATCTCAAAAAAAAAAGAAAGAAAACCCTCAATTATATAAAATATACATTCCTTTGTTCATCCAACAAGTACTATTGATCTCCTTATATATGTCAGGCTTTCTAACAGATCCACTTTATCCTTCAGAGTTCAATTTAAATAGCATCAGCTCAGAGTTTTAAAGAATATTTCAAGGCCGGACACGATGACTCACGCCTGTAATCCCAGCACTTTGGGAGGCCGAGATGGGCGGATCACTTGAGTTCAGGGGGTTTGAGACCAGCCTCACCAACATGATGAAACACCGAGTCTACTAAAAATACAAAAAAACAAAAACAAAAACAAAAAAAATTAGCCAAGTGTGGTGGTGCACGCCTGTAATCCCAGCTACTCAGGGAGCTGAGGCAGGAGAATCACTTGAACCCGGGAGGCGGAGGTTGCAGTGAGTGGAGATCACACCATTGCACTCCAGCCTGGGTGACAAAGCAAGACTCCATCTCAAAACACAAAGCAAAACGAAACAAGAAATATTTCAAACACCGGAATGCATTACCTATCAATCAGTCATTCGTTGAGCATCTACTGTGTTTTTTTTTTTTTTTTTTTTTTTGAGACGGAGTCTCGCTCTGTTGCCCAGGCTGGAGTGCAGTGGCGCGATCTCGGCTCACTGCAAGCTCCGCCTCCCGGGTTCATGCCATTCTCCTGCCTCAGCCTCCCAAGTAGCTGGGACTACAGGCGCCGCCACCTCGCCCGGCTAGTTTTTTGTATTTTTAGTAGAGACGGGGTTTCACCGTGTTTGCCAGGATAGTCTCGATCTCCTGACCTCATGATCCGCCCGTCTCGGCCTCCCAAAGTGCTGGGATTACAGGCTTGAGCCACCGCGCCCGGCCTGCATCTACTGTGTTCAATGGTGTGTAGGACAAATACACAGAAGATTCAGGTGGCTGCCCCTAAGAAATGTAAGACTAGTGGGAATCGACAAGTTAGAATTGTCTTCCGTATGAACTGATGCTCCCTTTTATTTTCTAAAAGGTTTGAAAATGGGGTGAGCTAATAGTAAACAAACTGAAAACGAAAAATATACCACACCAAAGAAAAGCAAAATGGAAAAAATCAGGTTTTACAGAATATTCAGATGGCCACTAGGGGGTGCCAGAATGTTAATACCGTTCAGCAAGTTTCCGGTTTCCCTGGGGTAATCTGGGTTTGGGATTGAATGCAGTTTAAATTGACCGGAATTAACGTTTCTTTTTCCAGCAAAGTGGTAAGAATGTGACTCAGGTCACATAGTTCATAGTAGACTGGTGCTGTGATTTGAATCTATCCCCTCCAAAATTCATGTGCCGAAACTGGTGGCCAATAGGGTGGTATTAAGAGGCAGGGCCTTTAAGAGGTGATTCGGTCAGTAGGGATCCGCCTTCACAGGTGGGTTTCAGAGGCCTCACGCAGCCTTCAGCTCCCTTGCGCATCTGCCTTCTCCAAGCAAGGGCACAGTGTTCCTCCCCTCCTCCAGAAGATGCAGCGACAAGGCACCATCTTGGAAGCTGAGACCAGGACCTGACAGTCAAGAAACCTTCTGGCATGTTGATCTTGGACTCCCAGCCCCTAGGACTGTGAGAAATAAATTTCTGTCGTTTTTAAACTACCCAGTCTCAGGTATTTTGTTATAGTGGCACCAATGGACTAAGACAATCAAGAATTAGAAATCAAGTATTTATGAGTCTCAGGCCATTATTTAGTACCAGGATCATGTTGTTGTCCAGAAAAGAAAGGAAAGAAAAGAAAGAAAGAAAATCTCCTGGCCGGGCACAGTGGCTCACGCCTGTAATCCCAGCACTTTGGGAGGGCGAGGTGGGTAGACTACCTGAGGTCCGGAGTTCGAGACCAGCCTGACCATCATGGCGAAACCCCGTCTCTACTAAAATACAAAAATTAGCCGAGCATGGTGGCAGGCACCTGTAATCCCCGTTACTCGGGAGGCTGAGGCAGGAGAATCGCTTGAACCCGGGAGGCGGAGTTGCAGTGAGCTGAGATAGTGCCATTGCACTCCAGCCTGGGGGACAAGAGCGAAACTCCATCTCAAAGAAAAAAAACAAAACAAAAAAAAATCTCCTATCCGTCTAACAGGAACTAATTAGTAAATTAAACAAACAAAAACCCCACAAAAAGTAAAATGACAACAACAATAAAACCAATCAAACAAAAGTTGGAAGTTGGAAAAATACTTAAAAATTTTTTTTAAAAAATGGCTGGGTATAGGCTCATGCCTATAATCCCAGCACTTTGGGAAGCTGAGGCAGGAGTCTCGTTTGAGCCCAGTAGTTTGAGACCAACGTGGGCAACATAGTGAGACCTCATCTCTACAAAAAAATTTTAAAATTAGCCACGTATGGTGGTGCATGCCTGTAGTCTCAGTTACTTGGAAGGCTGAGGTGGGAAGATCACCGGAGCCTAGGAGGTTGAAGCTGCTGAGATTGCACCACTGTACTCCAGCCTGGGCAACAGAGCAAGACCCTGTCTCAAAAAAAAAGAGAAAGTTTTAATGGCATGATTCTGCTTTTTTATCTTAGAAATGTAAAAAAAAAAAAGTATGTCTATACATAAAGAAGAACTTAGCAATATATACATCAAATCTTAACAAGGGTATTCGGAGATAGTGTTACTACACTGTTGTTGTTTTTCTGAGTTTTGTTTTTTTTTTCCTCTGCTGTATTCATTTGCTGCAATTTCAAGATACCACTTAATGCTTAACACGAGTGTCAGACATGGCATGAGCACTTTATCTAGGTAATGACATGAATGCATAGAAGTGTTCGAAGTCTTCTCCACTCCCAATCTAGCAAAAAAAGGAGGGTAGAAAGAAAAAGAGGAAAAATTTTGTGGTAGATGTTCTGGAATAAGGCTTAGTGGGAGTTTGCGCAGAGAGGGCTGTGTTAGAAAAATGATTGGGAGAGGAAATTTTAATAAGAACTTTGAACTATGTTTTCAATCCACTCTGGGGTTTTCTTAAAATGCAAATAAAGGTTTAAACCGTGTTGCTTTTTGTGGCTGGTGCGTTTTTCTTTTATAGAAACATGACCTTGAGAATAAGCAACTAGGATTTTGGCTTTACAAAGGTTCAAAAACATCACCACATTTTATCAAACACAAACATTGCCTCAAATTAGTAAGAAAAGTTGGATCATGGCTGGGCCTGGTGGCTCACACCTGTAATCCCAGCACTTAGGGAGGCCAAGGTGGGCGGATCACCTGAGATCAGGAGTTCTAGACCAGCCTGGCCAACATGGCGAAACCCTGTCTCTACTAAAAATAAAAATAAAAATAAAAATAAAAAAATTAGCTGAGCGTGGTGGCGTGAGCCTGTAGTCCCAGCTATTTTGGGAGGCTGAGGCAGGAGGATCACTTGAACCCGGAGGCAGAGGTTATAGTGAGCCAAGATTACGCCACTGCACTCCAGTCTGGGTGACAGAGCAAGACTTCATCTCAGAAAAAATAAAGAAAAGCTGGATCATGCCAACAAATCTTGTCCACTTGCTGTTAAGTAAAAACACCATCCTCTGCATAATTATTTGCCTGCCCTTCGTCTGCATTTCATCCTAATATACCTACAATACCGGATCTATGTCTTGATAAAAATGTATTGCATGAAATTTATAAGCTACACTTACTTCATATGTAGGTGTGGTAGCAGTTGAGAAACAATTGAAGCTGCTATTTTGGGAAGCCTGCTCAGCTCTTTAGTGGAAAACCCATTCACACCCCATTGCGGAACCTCAGCTTTCCCGTTGTGCTCCTCTGCACCCATGCTAAACGTGTGTAGGCCACATTTGCTCAGGTGGAAACAAGCGTGTTGGAAGCAGGATGGGGGGAGGGTTGAGGGGAGTTGAGAGAAGGTTGGCAGAGCCCTGTCCATTTGGTTTCTCAGTCCCTCACTTTAGAGACCCTTGAGAGGATTTTAAGCAGCTTCAACACCAATGTTTTGCAATAAAAGTATTTATCCAAATTTAAAACGTTTGTGCTGCAAACTGATACCATCAAGAAAGTGATAAGGCAACACACAGAATTGGAGAAAATATTTGTAAGTCATATGTCCAATAAGAGACCTGTATCCAGAATATATATATACATTTTTTTTTGAGACGGAGTCTCGCTCTTGTCGCCCAGGCTGGAGTGCAGTGGCGCGATCTTGGCTCACCGCAGCTTCGGCCTCCCAGGTTCCAGTGATTCTCTTGCCTCAGCCTCCTGAGTAGCTGGGACTATAGGCATGTGCCACCACACCCGGCTAACGTTTGTATTTTTTGGTAGAGACAGGGTTTCTCCATATTGGCCAGGCTGGTCTTGAACTCCTGACCTCACGATCTACCCACTTCAGCCTCCTAAAGTGCTGGGATGACAGGCGAGAGCCACGACCCCCGGCCAGAATATTTTATTTATTTATTTATTTATTTATTTTGAGACAGAGTCTCACTCTGTCACCAGGCTGGAGTACAGTGGTGTGACCTTGGCTCACTGCGACCTCCACCTCCCTGGTTCAAGCAATTCTCCTGCCTCAGCCTCCCGAGCTGGGATTACAGGCATGTGCCACCATGCCCAGCTAATTTTTGTATTTTTAGTAGAGATGGGGGTTTCAGCATGTTGGCTAGGCTGGTCTTGAACTCCTGACCTCAGGTGATCCACCTGCCTTGGCCTCCCAAAGTGCTGGGATTACAGGCATGAGCCACTGCGCCCCACCCAGAATATATTTTTTAAATCTTATAACTCAATAAAATATTTAAATGGGCAAAGGAATTGAAGACATCTTCCCAAGGAAGATACACAAATGGCCAATAAGCACATGAAAATATGCTCAACATTATTCATTCGGGAAATGCCATTCAAAAGCATGACATTCCCACTTTGCACCCAACAGTTCAGCTATAATCAAAAACACGGATACTATTAATAACAGGCCAGGCACAGTGGTTCACGCCTGTAATCCCAGCACTTTGGAATACCAAGGCCGGTGCATCACTTGAGGTCAAGAGTTCAAGACCAGGCTGGCCAACATGTTGAAACCCATCTCTATTAAAAATACAAAAAATGAGCCAGGTGTGGTGGCCCACGCTTGTAGTCCCAGCTACTGTGGAGGCTGAGGTGGGAAAATCGCTTAAACTGGGAGGTAGAAGTTACAGTGAGCAAACACGCCACTGTGCTCCAGCCTGGGTGACAGAGCAAGACTGTGTCTCAAAAAAAAGAGTAACAAGTGCTGACAAAGATGTGAAGTTGGAGCCCTCGTGCATTGTTGGAAGGAATGTGAAATGGTGCAAACACTTCGGGGAAAGTATTTGACAGACACTCAAAACATTACACAGTTACCATATGACCGAACACTTTCACCCCTACGTATATACCCAAAAGAAGTGAAAACGTACACAAGTCTTGTACATGAATGTTCATAGTATTATTCATAATAGTCAAAAAGTGGAAACAACCCAAATGCCCATCACCTGACAAATGAATAAAACGTGGTATGTCCATACAATGGAATAGTATTTGGGCTGGGTGCAGTGGCTCACAACTGTCATCCCAGCACTTTGGGAGGCCAAGACGGCTGGATTGCTTGAACCCAGGAGTTGGAGACCAGGCTGGGCAACATGGCAAAACCCCATCTCTTTAAAAAAAAAAAAGCATTCAGCCATCAAAAAAGATGAAGTACTTGTAGATTCGTAATTAGAGAAGAGTTGGGACTGACTGACACATGCAACTGATGAACCTTCAAAATAAGCTAGTCACAAAAGACCACCTATTTTGATTCTATTTATATGTAATGTCCAGAACATTTAAATTCATACAGACAGAAAGATTCGTGGTTGCCAAGTGCTAAGGATGGGGGAACGGGGAATGACTATTAATGAGTACTAGTTTGTTATAATGGTGACAAAAACAACCCTGTGAATATACTAAAATACTGTACCCTTTAAATGGATGAATTGTATTTACATTTCAATAAAGCTGTTTTAAAAAATCAACTGGACCGGGCGCGGTGGCTCATGCCTGTAATCCCAGCACTTTGGGAGGCTGAGGCGGGCAGATCACAAGGTCAAGAGATTGAGACCATCCTGGCTAACATGGTGAAACCCCATCTCTACTGAAAATACAAAAATTAGCAGGGCGTGGTGGAGGCTGAGGCACGAGAC
>NW_012115389.1:3405707-3414724 GCF_000951035.1 Colobus angolensis palliatus
GCCTCCCAAAGTGCTGGGATTACAGGCTTGAGCCACCGCGCCCGGCCGATCCATTCTACAGGTCAATCAAAATACAAAGGTGTGCAAATGAAACAAGCTATTGAAATGAAATAAAATTCAAGGAGAATAAAAGTTAGAATTAACTTATGAGGTAACTTTTATGTGAGGAAACAGCACAGTTGTAAGGAACGCCTCTTTACAGAGTCATTAAGATGTACATTTTCACAGAGCTATTATTTCATGAGCCCAAAATCAAGCAAAATAAAATTCCATGCTTCCTGGAATATTAAATACCATGCAGTGTACTATTTAAGAAAAGAATAGGGTTAACTAACTAAATGCAGAACTCGCTTATTTTTTGCTTCCTAGCCAATTAAAAATAAGTTCATTAAAAGCACTTGAAATGATGTATTTAACCTGAAAAAAAGTTGCTAAAATTCCAATATAAATGTAATTATTTGTAACTTGCTTAACCCATCTATCCCCAAAACAGTATAGTGGGGCAAAATGTTAAAAAGAAAAATCATCCAGTGCATGTAGATGGGCACCGAGAAGCTAAGCTTCCCAGAGCATGTACAGAGCCAGCCGCCAGGCGACTCAATTCACGCGCTCCTTTTCTGGGGATGAAAAGGTGCTCGTCAGATCTTTCTATGCAACTGAGAGCTCCTAAATCAAGTCAAAGGGGACCATCGTACTGAAATATTCCATACTTTCCACTGGTCCACCAGCAGGGCTCAGAGGCCATGAGCTGTTCCCCTTGCCCGGGCTTCAGACCAACCTGAATTTCAGCTTTTAATGTTCTTATGGTACAGAGGGGTGCGGGATGGAAGCCATTCAGAGCCTGATGAAATGGAACAGAAAACTCCCATTTTCTGTCACCTGTCAACTTCCTGTAATTCAAATCACCCTTGAATAAAATTAAATGTGCCTTCTGTAGTTCAGCATATAAGTCGGGAGCAACTTGAGGCATTGCACAGTATTCATGAGGCAGCGTCCAAAATATATGATCGTGGTAAACCCATCTACCCATTTCAACATACTCTTCCCAGTCAGCCCCACACTTGGACACCCACTTATGATCACCATGTTTTACCTGTTCAATTAACCAATTAAAATCATGTATAGTAGTATCAGAAACAAACCATGGAATTGTTTTTCCATAAAAATGAACCTCAGTAGCCAGTTCAGAGGACAACAAGAAGTTGGCTAATATTAAATCTGTAACAAGCTCAAACCCAGAATTATCGAGAACAATATACACTCTAGTAACAGAAGCTTTTTCTCTTGTTTTCTTGCAATTGCTAAGCAATGACCAAAGATGTTCCATATCATTCAATAAAATGAAAGGTTTTAGGTCTTCCAATGAATTTAGTACATCGGTCTTCTGAGAACTACTTTCTCCACCTGAGACAGACAGATCACACTTATTTCCCCACAGTGAAATCTGAAAAAGAAAAAGTACAAAATATTCACTCTTCTGCTGAATAGCCAACAAAACTCCATTATGTAGCAGGGTGGTTGAACATTGCTAAAAAACTAATACATATCTACAAAACTCTTTAAATGCCCATCAAATCTATACTTTCTCTAACAATGCACAAACTTTGTTTCACATGATGCTGTATTAACAAGATAAAAACTGAAATTTCTAATTCATCAGTATGTAATGGACTAAAAAAATTGGTTTCAATTATTTTAGCACTCACATTATTTATTCAGAATAAAAGTTTTTGCAGCTTAAAGATATCAGAACATCATTGGTTGCTGTAAAGAGAGGCTCAAAGTTGCCCATATAATGCAGAGTCAAGAGAAAAAATAAAAGTTTATTTTTTCCTCCTAGCCCCCGCAGAACTGCCCAGTTTCTTTCACTAACTGCATAACCTTAGGATGTGACACCTCTCTGGGATTTGGTTCTCTCATTTGTAAAATTTTAAAAACTGAACAAGGTGATATCTAAAGACACTACTTTTTAAACAAGGCTCATGTTAACTAAAGACCCATTGTAATCAATTATCTTATTCCGCTTTAAATTGAATTAATAATTACGTTTTGTAGAAAATAGTATGTAGGCCTATTTTTTTTTAAAGCCATAAAATTACACGTTTAGGACTTCAGGCTCGACCTGGGTTCAAACTCAGCATCTTCAGTTTATGATCATCGACAAATTAAACTTAAGCCCTCTAAGGCTCAAGTCCTGCAACTGAAAAATGAGATATTACTACTTACCTCACAGAATTGTGAGAATTGATATAATACAAGCAAATAATGTACCAAATACCTGGCATACAGAAGTACTCAATAAACACTAGCTAAAACAGACTACTCTCACTTGTGATTTTTTTTTTAATAAAGATGGGGTCTCACTATGTTGACCAGGCTAATTTCTATCTCCTGGCCTCAAGCAATCCTCCTGCCGTGGCCTCCCAAAATGCTGAGATTACAAGCATGAGCCACCTTGTTAGGCCCTCATTTGTAATTTAAAATAAGGAGAATGCATGTTGCAACCAATATTTTTTTCTGTTTTAATTTTTTTTTTTTTTTTTTTGAGATGGAGTCTTGCTCTGTTGCCCAGGCTGGAGTGCAGTGGTTGGATCTCAGCTCACTGCAAGCTCCGCCTCCTGGGTTCACGCCATTCTCCTGCCTCAGCCTCCCGAGTAGCTGGGACTATAGGCGCACGCCACCTCGCCCGGCTAGTTTTTTGTATTTTTTAGTAGAGACGGGGTTTCACCGTATTAGCCAGGATGGTCTCCATCTCCTGACCTCGTGATCTGCCCGTCTCGGCCTCCCGAAGTGCTGGGATTACAGGCTTGAGCCACCGCGCCTGGCCCTGTTTTTTAATTTTTTTGTTTTGAGATAAAGTCTCCCTCTGTCAGCCAAGCTGGAGTGTGGTGGTGCGATCTTGGCTTACCGTAACCTCTACCATCCAGGTTCAAGCAGTTCTCCTGCCTCAGCCTCCCAAGTAGCTGGGATTACAAGTGTATGCCACCACGCTCAGCTAATTTGTATATTTTTAGTAGATACAGGGTTTCGCCACGTTGGACAGACTGGTCTCGAACTCCTGACTTCAAGTGATCGCCTTAGCCTCCCAAAGTACTGAGATTATAGGCGAATAGTATTATTTATTTTTATTTTTATTTATTTTTTGAGACGGAATCTCGCTCTGTCGCCCAGGCTGGAGTGCAGTGGCGTGATCTCGGCTAACTGTAACCTCCGCCTCCTAGGTTCAAGCTGCTCTCCTGCCTCAGCCTGGGATTACAGGCGCCCACCACCACGCCTGGCTAATTTTTTGTATTTTCAGTAGAGATGGGGTTTTGCCACGTTAGCCAGGCTGGTCTCAAACTCTTGGCCTCAGGTGATCTGCCCACCTCAGCCTCCCAAACTGCTGGGATTACAGGTGTGAGCCACCACGCCCGGCCGAATAGTATTATTTTAAAAAGAGATAAATGAATAAATTTTTTAAAAAAATAAGGCTTAAATAGTAACTAAAGCGTCCAAGGTCACCCTTTTCTAAAGTTTCCTGAAGAAATGCATACAATGGTGTCCACGATGGCCTCCAGCGACTGAGAGCAGGTTCTGTGCTAGCCTCCTGTACTTTCCCTTCACAACGTCTTCGTCTTCGCCCCAAAGACAACATCTATCGTTAGTTTGTAACGACATAGTTTTTTGTGCAATTACTTGATTGTCTATATTCCCTCAAGATTACAAGTTTTGACAGGGAGAATCAGCCTGTTTTTGTTTTACCACTACATGCCCAGCACCTAGAATGGCATTTGCCATAGTAGCCCCAGAAATGTGCGTGTGGACAGTGGGAGAGTGCTATGACTCCTGAAAGCGATCAACATTCTCTGCAAACTAGAATGTTTTCAAGCTACCCTTGAGAGGTTAACCTGCTGCTCACTGTGGACACCAAGTGGAGGCAACTCTGGCCCCCTTCACTTGGGAGCACAGTGATAGTGTGAGGAAGTTGTTGGCCAAATCAGATGACAGAAAATAGATGCATGCTCATTCTTCTTCACAGTTTATTATACTTATGGGACAAAGAACACATTCAAAGAAGACGATTCCCTGAAAGAATGGGCTAGCCAGGAGTCAAGAACTAGCATGCCTGTTTTTGTTTTTGTTTTTAATTCCAAGGCTAAGCATAAGGCAGAGTTGAGAGGAAAAAACAAAAAACAAGGTTTATTAGTTAACAATGTCCTGGGCCGGGCAAGGTGGCTCACGCCTATAATCCCAGCACTTTGGGCGGCCAAGGTGGGTGGATCACCTGAGGTCAGGAGTTCAAGACCAGCCTGGCCAACACGGCGAAACCCCATTTCTACTAAAAATACAAAAATTAGCCAGGTGTGGTGGCATACGCCTATAATCCCAGCTACTCAGGAGGCTGAGGCAGGAGAACTGCTTGACCCCAGGAGATGGAGGTTGCAGTGAGCTAAGATCGTGCCACTGCACTCCAACCTGGGCGACAGAGTGAGACTCTAGTCTCAAAAATAAAACAAAACAAAACAATGTCCTGACAATTTTTGTTTTGAACTCAAAATATGCCTTTATTTGTGACTTCGCTTGCCCTGGAAGTCTCACCAGGGCTTTGTCGCCACCTATAATCTGTCAGCAATTTCTGTAGCTTCTATGTTCAAAGAACATCGAGGCTCTGGTGATGTCACTACCTCTTATGCTACCAACTTGGCCCCAACCTCCCTCCCCAAGTTATTTTCAGACCAACTCTCCCCATTTCCACCTTCGCCCCGGCAGTCTATTCTCGGAAGCATTCCTTGAAATAGTCAAATAGCATTACCACTCTGCTCTAAGAGGGTTTCTCTGATGGCTTGTTTCACTTTTAGTAAAAATTTATTTAATACAAGCCGTTCTGTGTCCCTTCCACCCTCCTACCTCTCAGCAACTACAGGGTTTCCTTGCAATTTTTCTCACATCTCCATGTACTTCCCACACATGCACCTGACTTACCCCTTCCCTGCCTTCAGGTCTGTAGCCTCAGCCTCCATGGACCCTTCCCTGGCAGCCCTGATTCCGTCCCCAACATCCCCAACACCCTTTTCCTGCTTTATTTCTCTTCATAGCACTTTCTAACATTTCTTTTTGAAAGTCTTCCTCACTTTTTCTGGAAAATGTGAGGGCTGGGGATACTGCTACGTACCACATGTTTCCTAATAGTTCTGATTCTAATAATGTGTTGTAAATTTCAGGATGTTTGCATGAATTAAAAACTAAACTGAATACAAGATAAACAAAGAAATGTAATGAAAGTATATTAATGGGCCAACTGACTACCCAAATATTATCACCCACTGATGCTAACAGCAGGCTGTATCCCAGGCTCTGCGCTCAGCACTTCACATGCAAGAATCTAGTTGAATTCTCACATCAAATTACAAAGTATACATTATCTTCATTTAACAGAGGAGGAAACTGAGGCCCAGAGAAATTAAGCGACAGGCCTCAGGTCCAAACACAAATTAGCCACAGAGCCAACACACACTCAAGTCAGCTGGGAGACGAAATTACTATTATTCTTTCAAGCACGACAAAAGCTAAGCGCAAATTACTATGAAGTATTCTCTCAAGTATGACAGAAGCTAGAAAGTCAGATAACTTCTTTGCCACTAAAATCGTAGCCAGTCAGAGCAGAAAAGATTTCAAACCCATTTCTAGAGATTAAATGGATTTTCATCTCTTAACACCATTAGATAAAAAATGATCAATTATAGCAAAGAAAAATATTTACATGTTTTGTTAACTGTACAGCAGTTTATTTTCTGTTTAAATAGAACACACTCAGAAGATTATGATCACATTTACCTGCAGAAGTTTAAAAAACTCATCTTTCAGCTGATTTTCATCTAGGTCTTCAATAGTTTTTATCAATTGTTGCAGGTGAGTACATAAAGCAATGACAGATTCCTGTGACTCATAGAAATTTTGCTCTTTTGATTCTTTAAATACATCAAAGTAATCGATTGGTGGACTAAAGGAGGAGAAAAACTTAAGTGAAACATTTTAGTCTGTACATTTGGATAACTGCAGTTCTTAAAAGAAAATAGCACCACACAATCTCAATAATTAGTGCTAACAGAAACTAGATGTAACATTTATCTAATTGACTAACTAAAAAAACTTAACACTAAATAATCAAATTACACAAAAATCTCTCAAACTCATTTTCATTGTCAAAAGTTCCCAAATCAAGTATTTTTCTGGAAATATTAAATAGTGATAGTGACTATGTTCATAATTATTTACCCAGCAGGGATTCCAGGGCAAAAGAAGGAGAAAGATAAATTTCAAGACAACTGTTTTAGTTCAACAAACATTTTTTAAGCATCCGATGTGGCAGAGTTCTAGTAACAAATGTATAGAATATAAACAGAATATTTGAATACAATGCAGCAATCATTAACAGAATGAAACAGAGTATGATGAAAATACAATGAGTACTTAAGATAAATCAGATTTAATACTATTGTACGTTTTAGAAGAATGATAGTTTTTCATCACAAATATTTAGGTATTTTTGGGCAACTTTAACCAAAGGTGATGTATGTGACACGACTACACCTTCATGTTTTCCAACGAGAGATTAAATCATATCATATTGGCCTAAGAAAATTATAACTAAGAAGATATAAATACTGATTTAATAAACTTTACTGAATTGAATATAAAAGACATTCAGATTATTAGGTCTTCCAAATCAGCTGCTTTTTCCATGGGCCATTCATGTTAGGGTAAAAACAATCTAAGACCGATGTAATGGGCTTGATTTGTTTTGTTTTGTTTTAAATAACATACCAGTATTTAAACATCCGAATGATGGCTGCCTCCTTCCGGCCAGTCAGTCACCTCGAGAAGCTACACCCTTATTCCAAGGGCACTACCATTGCTCAGAGCACTTTTGGAATTCCTCTTTTGGAATTTTCTTCAGAACTTGTGGCACATCATTAAACCTCCTGGCAGTGATCACATATCTTCATCCTTTGGAGTCAATTTATTTTTGGAAACAGCCAAAAGTCACTCGGAGTGACTTCAGTAGAATGAGGTGTGTGATCAAATTGGATAAAAACTTTTTTTTAATCAAAAATGAGTAACTAAAAAAACAGAAGACTAAATTTTCTTTTTGAGGCATGTAAACTGGCTCTGAAAGAAGTTCCAAATAATTCAAAAATGGTTTTAGCAATGGCAGCACTGCTGAAATCCATCAGTCTCTCAAGGTGACTTAAAAAGACAAATATCATTCGGATGCACAGACCCAATCTGGTCCACCACCTGTTTTGTCTGACTCACATGCTAAGAATGGTTTTTATATTTTTGAATGGCTGAAAACAATGTGACAGAAAAGTAGTATTTTGTGATACATGAAATTCAAATTTCAGTGTCCATTAAATAAAGTTTCTTTAGAACACAGCCTTGCTCATTCTTACATATTATTTAAGGCTGCTTTCACACTGCAACGACAGGTTCAGCAGC
The DNA here is from genome assembly GCF_000951035.1 of Colobus angolensis palliatus. Lineage (NCBI taxonomy): Eukaryota > Metazoa > Chordata > Mammalia > Primates > Cercopithecidae > Colobus > Colobus angolensis. Next base: position 3,413,187 of record NW_012115389.1, read on the forward strand.
TGCAACAGAGACCACATGGCCCCTATGCCTAAAAGATTTACTACTAAAAAAAAAAAAAAAAGATTTACTGGCCCTCTACAAAAGGTTCTAATAAAAAATGTTCTAATGTTTTATTAACAAACCATTCATTAAAGTCACACTTCATATTAAGAATGAGCTTTATTTCTTGTATTTAAGAGAGTAAACTCACATAACTATATATAAATTCTCATTTTAGAATGTTTGCTATTTTAGAATCTACTAAAGCTGTGTATGTACACACACTATGACCCAGTGATTCACTTCTAGGGATATACCCAACAGATGTATTCATCCATATGTTCAGCAAAAAAGTGTTAGAATGTTTATAGCAGCATTCTTCCTAACAACTCCAAACTGAAAAGTACTCAAATATCCATCATAATGGAGTAAACAGATTGTAATACGTTCATATAACGCAATATTATAAAGCAATGAGAATGAATGATCTATAATTATATTGTAACATATGGATGAGTCTCATAAACATAAAAATGAGTGAAAGAAGCCAGACACAAAACTATATACTGTATCATTTCGTTTCAGTAAAGTTAAAAAACAGGCAGAACTAACACAGGTCAGAACAACGGTTATCCTTGAGGGGTAATGATGGCGGTGACTGGAAGGAGACTCAAAGCGGACTTCTGGGGTCTGTAAGATTCTGCCTCTTGATCTGGGCACTGGGTACACAAGTATGTTCTTGAACATATAAGGCATGCGCATTTTTCTATATGTATATTATACTTTATTAAAGTTTTTTAAAAAATTTAATATTTTCTCTATATTTTCACCTTTCAATATCTGAAGTGTATGTACTTAATATGTTTAAATTTCACATATGGCTAAAACTTTGAATCTTAATTTAGACTGGCAGACTATCAAAGCATGTTTCAGCATAAAACAGTAAATTAATGTAAATATGTCTGCTATAAAAGCTGGTCAGTTTGGAGTTGCCATTGATCTAGGATAGTGATCCCCCATACAAGAACCCAAAAATTAGACATTTCAGAACGACTTCAGTGCTAGCTCCATTGTAAGATGGTTCTTTATCTGCCACAGAAATCACTTTGGGAAGAGTTCTACATCCGTGACTGTGCAACATTCTAGTTTCTTGAACTTAAAGCTGCATGTTCCCTCTATCCCATTTAACAATCTGTTCGCTGAACCAGTGGCTATCATCACTCCCTGAGCTTCCGAAAGAAAAACTGACACCCAAGCCCCACCCCAGATCAATTAAGCAATCTGTATTTATTCCAACGTAATAATCTAAAACTATGTGGGGTTTTTTTTGAGACGGAGTTTCACTCTTGTCGCCCAGGCTGGAGTACAATAGCATGATCTTGACTCACTGCAACCTCCAACTCCTGGGTTCAAGTGATTCTCCTGCCTCAGCCTCCTGAGTAGCTGGGATTACAAGTGCCCATCACCATGCCTGACTAATTTTTGTATTTTTAGTAGAGACGGGGTTTCACCATGTTGGCCAGGCTGGTCTCAAACTCCTGACCTCAGGTGATCCACCC
>NW_012115389.1:3416047-3435768 GCF_000951035.1 Colobus angolensis palliatus
TATATTTATATGTGTGTGTGTGTATGGGTGTGCGTGTGTAAGATTAAGACAAAAAAGCTAATGAACAGATTTTAAAGTTCCATATGTTTCCCAAAATAATTTTATTTTACAATTAGTGCTGACTTGATGACTTTAAATTATCCTATGCTATGTTTACGAATAGATACCAAAGGATTCCTCTTAGTCAACAAACCTGGATTTTTGGAACCTGTGATCATTAAGGATAATCCAATAATCCCCATTAACTTTTCTTTGGCACTACAAATAACAGTTTTTTGTTTCTTTCAAACAGTCTCGCTTTGTCGCTTAGCATGGAGGGCGGTGGTGTAATCTCGGCTACTGCAACCTCCGCCTCCCAGGTTCAAGTGATTCTCCTGCCTCAGCCTCCCGGGTAGCTGGGAATACAGGAATGTGCCACCACACCTGGGTAATTACATATTTTCTGTAGAGACGGGGTTTTGCCACGTTCACCAGGCTAGTCTCAAATTCCTGGCCTCGAGTGATCCACCTGCCTTAGCCTCCCAAAGTGTTGGGATTCCAGGCGTGAGCCACCACGCCTGGCCTAAAAACTAGTTCTCTATCAGATGTTTTCCTAAGAAAAATTAAATAATACAAACCAGTCTATAAAAAGCTACTTTGAAACATGCGTACTTTTAAAATCTTTTTCTAAACTAACGTTTTTTAAAAAATGATGAAAGATTAAGACTGTAATACAATAGCATGATTCACTGTTCTCATGACTCCTTAAACCAAATAAGTTGTAACATGTTTATTATCTATTTTAATAAACAAAACATATGCTTACTTTGTCCCATCCTGATTTATATATATGCAACTATTTCAAATTAACATTTTTTACTCAATAAGCAAAACTTCTTTTATTCTATGTCTTTATTGGAATCTTTAATTAATTCATGCTTTATTTATCTATTTTATTGAGACAGAGTTTCACTCTGTTGCTCAGGCTGGAGTACAGTGGCAAGATTTTGGCACACTGCAACCTCTGCCTCCCAGATTCAAGCAATTCCCATTCCTCAACCTCCCGGGTAGCTGGGATTACAGGCCTGTGCCACCATGCCTCGCTAATTTTTTTATTTTTAGTAGAGACAGGTTTTGTTATGCTGGCCAGGCTGGTCTCGAACTCCCAACCTTAAGCTATCTGCCCACCTCAGTCTCCCAAAGTGCTGGGATTACAAGTGTGAACCTCAGGGCCTGGCCAATTCGTACTTTAGATATTTACTCTTATGTCTATTCTAGGCAAGTGGATTATAATTGCCAAGAATCTGTTAAATCGGTAACAGCTGTAGAAATGTCCATCAGTAACATTTGTAGAAATGTCCAACAATGCTATTAAGATTTGCTAAACTCAACCAAATTCAAGCTTCCACTGGTGTTTATTTTTAAACTTATCCTTTTACAATTTCAGAAAAAGTATAAATTTCTAAACATTTGCTAGTTGATGATTACATACATACCTCTGGATAATTGCTTCATGAATTCTACGATACATGTAACATTCTACGAACAACCATGGTGAGTAGAACCATCTTGATTTTCCATCACTTTCATTTAAAAGACTCTGTTGATATTCTAGGTACTGATTCCATATATCAGTATCAACAAATTTCTCAACCAAGGGGATAATTGGTTTATCTGTTTGCAATTCATTCCTTAATTTAGAAAGGAGAGAAATAGCTTTCTTTTCAGCTTCCACGCCTTCCTGCAAAAATACAAGAAAAATCAATTGTGTGTGTGTGTGGGTCTGTGTTTGTGTGTGTGTGTCTGTGCAATTCCTCTAGGGTAACATATTTTTAGACTTAAGAAGAAAAGAAAAATGTTCAAAACTACATTTTACTTCTTTAAACATTACATTTAGAACTCTTAAACTGAAAATCAAAAAACACACACAGATCTCATATGAACATAATCATGCCTTATCTATCTAAGTTCTGGCCTTTCTGTATCTTCAGTGACCATTACTACAGAGGGAAAGGAACCCCTGCCAGATTTTCCACGTCTTTCATGCTTCCATACACATTCTTCTTTCACCATTGACACCACTAGAAAAGAAACTGTGGCCTTTCTGAGGTTTCCTTTGGTAGCTCAAATTTTTTTTTAACTTGTTTTCCACCGAGTTCTAGCTAGGTGAGAGATGAGATATGCTGACATACAAGGTACTACAATATTATCTCACATGACAGGCCAATTGGAGTGGGGACAAATGTAATGGGATCAGAATGAAGTGAAAATGACTTGGCACCTCTGGTTTTACATCAGCAAGATTCCTGCCCCATTAAAAAAAACGTAAGCCTAATAAGACATGTATATAATAAAATGTAGAGAATAAACATCAAGCCTGAGTATTTTTATAAGATCATTTTTATCATGTTGATATTTAGTCCCTACTTTCAGATCGTAATTTTCTCAATATAAACATCTCTCCAATCTTTCTTTTGTTCCAAGTAGAATTTATTTTGCTGCTAGAACAAACAATTGGAGCTTTAGAGATTCTGCAGGTTCAGAAATAGAAGAAAAGAAGTTGTGGCTGACTGTTTTGAGAGGAACTCCTCCTCCTCCAAATCTCTACCCTAAAGTCTTAAACTTCAACTCTTTAACTATAAATTTCAACAACTGAGGTTTTATAGGGTATCAGGCACCCTGTTACAGAAACATATACCTACAAAGGCTAATGGATTAAGAGTGATGTCACTGCCAGTTTGTTCACTTTCTTGAATTGAATTCAAACATTTACTGAACCCTGTATGTGCCTGACACTAACCTCAGGACCAGAGAAAGATGAATAAAGCCTGGTCTTGTCTCCAAAAGACACACATCTGCCAAACCAGGTAGTCTAAGGGGAAGGACGTTTGACCGCTGAGGTGGGGGAAGACAGAAAACTGTGTGGCACGGCTCCTTTGGAGGTAAGCCTGGCCCTGCTATAGGTGGGGGCTTAGGGAGCTAGGAGAACACATGAGGCCCAAGGAGAGCGGTCATTGGTATAATAGAGGAAGGAAAAAAGGACAGAAAGGCTACCAAAAGCAGACTTTATCTATGTCAACATTTTATTTACATCTTGTTCTGTGCCCAGTGGAGTGTGAAATGGGATAGGGCTAAAGAGACAATACACTCTGCCTTCAGTCACCTGATGATTACGGGCATACAGGCCATGTAGCAATATACTAAGACTTCATTAATTACTACATTTTAGATCACTCTGGTCGAAAAAAATGAAATTACAAAAGCACTACGGGGCCAGGCACAGTGGCTCACACCTGTAATACCAGCACTTTAGGATGCTGAGCTAAGAGAATCGCTGGCATCTAGGAGTTTGAGGCTGCAGTGAGCCATAACTGGGCCACTGCACTCTAGCCTAGTAGACAGAACAAGATCCTGTCTCAAAAAACAAAACAACAACAAAAACACAAGTATTACGGTAATTTGCTTATGTATATGACCAAATACTAAAGTGAACTATCCAAATTTGGCTAAATTATACTTGTGTGATAAAGGTATGTCAGCTATCAAAATTATGTTTATGTGATAAACATTAAAACCATTCATCAATAGAATTGTCAGTGTCTGAATTAAGCTGGATTTTAGCAATAAGGAACAACAGGTGATCCCTGTGTTATGCCAGGATTAGTTTCAAACAAGACAATATAAAAGAAGTTGAAAGAAGTAGAACATTACCCTCAAACTGTGTATGTATTATCTCACTCCATTTCAACTTGGCCAAGGAGAAAAGATCACCAACCATTTCTCTAAATCTTTGTTTTCAATGCTTAAAAAAAATGTACTGGTGTATGCATGCTCTTTTACAGTCTATTGTGTAATAGAAAGATTACTGAACCTACAAGTTTAAAGACCTATATCTAACACAACTTAGTTATCTGGATTTCTCCTCATCCATTAACTGAATGGACAAAGTGATTTCTAAAGTCCTATTCTGCACTGAATGTTAATGAGTCCCAACTTGAATCAGTACAATGTGTCAATCAATTATAATTCATATCACTGAGCTTTGCATAGCAGTTTGAACTTACAGGACTCAAGATCTCAAATCAGTAATATAAATACTACAACTCAAATTAAACTTGAAATTTAAAAAGCTCTTCTAAGCAACTCAATTGCTTAGTCACTTGGCTAAGTCAATTGCAAGTCTGTTGCCTACTCACCAATTACAACATTAAATATATTAGAAAATACATTCTGAGGTCCAAATAACTGGCAGAAATAATTGTTGGAACACAATTATCTTCTAAATTAAAGATTGGCTGTTCTATCTCCATTTCAATGCATTACATTAAAACCAAATAAATACTTGGCCCAGCTACTGATTTTTACATTTAAAGGAAAATTAATGCCTTCAATAACTGTTTATTACGTTTCTGTTGAGAAATTAACAAAAAATTAAAACAATTCTTACCTCTCCATGTTTCTCAAAAAATTCACTTTTATGTCGATGCAATGTATCAATAACCTTAGTTAAGATCTGTGGTATTCTGTCTTTAATTGTAAGATATGCAAATGATCTAGAAAAAAGAGTCACATGCATTATATTACTTAGTAGCATATATACTAGAAGATTGGCTTTTAGTTTCTGGAACATTTCATGTATATTAAACTCTTCATACAGCTATTAAAAGGTAGACAAGTATTGTGTGATTACTATATTAAGACATAAGAAAACCTGAAAACTTCTCTGGTATGTCATGGAAGCCAAATTATCTCGGGGCCTCTAATCCCAGATTCTCCCATGTTGTCTGTTGAATCATTCTTATCTTTCATATTCTATTGCTTTTACTTTTCTAAATCAGAAACTCGCTTAGCAATGTGACAGGATAGGGAATGGATTAGCTTAGAAATCAAACAGGCTCTTGTCCCAGGTCTACTACTATCCAAGTCACCTGCTAAGAAAGGTGAAAGAAGCAGTGCATGTAAAACCACTTTAAAGTGTCTAATGTGCTTGAACAACATAAATAATTAAAGGTACTTGTAAGCCTGTTTCTCTCGATTCTGTTTGTATTCTGAGTCAATTTTAATTCTTTTCAAAGGTTTTCCCCTTCTCTGCCTTCTCTATCTGCACAATAGACTCCTTCCATCCTATTCTGCCCCTAAGCAAATGAAGGCATGCTACTGTCTTTCTCCCAGTCAAAAAATTAGAGATTTTATAGAAGTGTCCAAAAATGAAGCAAGCTGGAGATGAAGAAAAACTTATACCCGCATTAAAAAATTAAAGATATTCTTGATTTTATTCATACAAAAAACCAAGATTTACATATTATCATTTTATATCATTTTAAGGAAATACATGATTCAGGTAGAAACAAAGCTTTATTTGGTGGTGAAACTCCGTGCAGTTTTAAACATAGAGCACAGAGTTTAGCTGACCAGTGTTTTTATCTTCGGATCACAAGAGACAATCGTTAAATTATTAGGTTGTAACTCGGGTATTTCTTCAAAAGGTTTCCTCAAATGACAGCTATGGAACTTTAAGAAAAAAACTGCAAACACTTTCTTACTCTGTGGTGCTTTCAGTACCACCCAAAACAGTGATTAGCTTTTAATGTGTATAATAACTACGTTGACCAGAATTTAATTTTTAAAACTCATTAATGAAAGAACACTAATACCTCAAAGGGTGAGCAGGAACATTAAATCAACTGCCACTTGAATTTCCGCAGGCAGTAGGTACAGTAAGTCCTTTTTTGAGATTTTACTTTAATTGGAAAGTATTACTGTTTTCCTAACTACTACACTTCCTGCACCTCTGGAGCAAAGTCTCTGGCCAGGACTGGAGTGAGGCCAGAAGCCCTAGGGCGCAAAATTGAAGGAGACACTCTCCATACTTGCAGGACCTGAAACGGTGCCTGCTTCAATTTTGGGCCATTGGCGCCACTTTCTTGGCCTCAACCTACTTTCCGCCCAGGTTTATTTGCCTCAAAGTGTTCTCGTCTTTTGCAGTATTCTGAAGTAAGGACCAATTTCAAATATAAATTTGGCCATTCAATTTATGCAAATGGATGTTCTTATTTGCACGGTCACCCACAACTTCATCCAAGAATCTGTACCGTGATGACTATAAAGCAAAAAACTACAGACAGTTCTTACTGTGAGATTACGATTTGATCAACAGGAAGAAACCCGTTTCTTAATAGCTCTGAGATCCCCAACTCTTACGGAGAATTTTAACGCCCCCAAAGCGAGTTCATTAAAGTGAATAAATAAAGTGACCGCCAGGAACAGACCGCGAAGCTGAGCCCTGTCCTGATCCTTACGAGCAGGCGCCGCGGGCGGGCTCCCTCCCCGGGGCCGCCTCCCCTCGCCTCCGAGCCAGTCCGCGAAATCCGCAAAGGCGTCCTGGGAAGCCGCGCCCGGCAGGGGGACTCGAACGCAGCCCACCGGAGAGCGGGCGCCCTCCGCTTAGTCCCCACAGGCTCCCGACGAGGCCCAGCTTTCCGCAAAAGTGGGGAAGAGAAAAGTAAGACGAACCCCACGTCCTGTCCTGAGAGAGACGCCGGGACGACAGCCATTACGTTCCGCGATCCCGGCCGCAAAGATCGGCGCTCAACCGCGGCAGAAACAGAGGCGTTACCGCCGCGAAGGAGGAGCTGAGAATGGGGGTGGTGTGGCTTTAAAAAAAAAAAGTGCTTTTGAATAAACAAACTTTATTTGGTGCCCGTACAAACAGCAAACAGTGGCTGGCCAGAGGACCCAATCTTCCGGGGACGAAGGCGGGGACAGCGGAGGGCGACTAGAGGAGCGGATATGGAAGCAAACGAAAGCCGGAAGCAGGTAAGGACCGGGAGGTCCCAGGGCCTAGGGAGCGGAAGAGGTCGCGGCGACGCGGCTCACGTGGTCAGACAGTCACGTGGTCCGAGTTGCTCCCGCTAAGTGGGACCAGAGTTCAGTGCGCCTGCGCAGTATCGGGGGTGGGAGGGAGCGCCGTTCCAGGAGATGGGGTGGCTGCTGTAGTGAGAGGCTGGCTGGTGCTGCGGCTTTTTCCCTGCAGTCCGGCCGAGGAAGCGTGCGTCCCTGGCGCTTCCTTCTTCTCTTCCGGCCGAGAGGTTAGTGTACTGCCTTTCCTTAGCTGCTTGGGTGGTCCGGCTCGGGAGGTCTGCGCCCTGGCTCCTGGCCGCCCGGAACGTGTACAGTCACAGGTTACGCTGGTGCGACTGTGACCCTCTGCCTCTTACCGTGATCTTTGGTCGACTTAGCTGGGAGTAAAAAGCACTCAGTCAATTAATGAACCCTTTTTTTGAGCCAGTGCACCGCGGTAACTAGAAATCGATAAAATAATTTTGAGTTTGAGGAATTGAACGGCCTGCTCCCAAAGATGAGTGACAGTTGTCTCTTGAATCGTAGCCTAGCTGTAACCGATTTTCTTAATTGGTGTTATTGTCTAAAAGTTGAAATGTGCCCAGGAACTGAGTAACTGCCTAGTATTTCATTTTAAAAATTCGATCGAATGCCTACTATGTACCGGCGCTAGTGTCAGGAGATACAGTAGGAAAAAACACACAAATCTGTATCCTCAAGGAGCTTCCACTCTGGAGGGAAGACACAAAAATCAGCTCTCTCCTTTTTTTTCCTTTAGCGTTCTGTCTCACGTATTTTACAGTAGATTTACCTCGTTTTTGCCTGTCACTCCCAATGTAAGGTTCAAAAGATTCAAAAGATAGGATTTTTGTCTATTTTATTTTCAACTGTATTGTCAGCAGCTGGGGACAATGCCTGGCACATGGTAAGAACTGAGTTGTTTTGCAGTATGAATTAATAAACTAAAAATTAAAGGTATGTAAGTGATGTTACACAATGGAGAAATGCAAAGTGGAGGAAGATAGAGAACGGGTGCTGGTTGTGTGTTTTTAATGTAGTGGTTGGGGAAGGCTTCACTGGGTAGAAGACATTTTAGCAAATCTCTGGAGGAGGTGAGGGTGTGAGCCTTTCAGATCCCTGGGAGAAGAGCCTAAGGAACAGCAAATGCAAAGATCCAGAGGCTAGAATGAGGAGCAAAATAAGCAAAGGAGAGAGCTGTCAGAGTGCTGATAAAGGGCCAGAAAATGTAGTGCCATGCAGGCCATTTTGAGGGCTTTGACTTTTTTTTTTGAGACGGAATCTCGCACTGTTGCCCAGGCTTTAGTGCAGTGGCGCGATCTCGGCTCACTGCAACCTCCGCCTCCCGACTTCAGGCGATGATGTTCCTGCCTCAGCCTCCCGAGTAGCTAGGATTATAGACCCATGCCGCCATGCCCAGCTAATTTTAGTATTTTTAGTAGACACAGGGTTTCACCGTGTTGGCCAGGCTGGTCTGGAACTCCAGACCTCAAGTGATCCCTCCCAACGTGCTGGGATTACAGGCGTGAGCCACTATGCCTGGTCCGAGGGCTTTAGCTTTTATTAAATGAACCGTGAAGCCATAGCCGCATTTTGCGCTAAGATTTGACTTCAAAGGATCACTTTGGTTGCTTGTGTTGAGAAGAGATTGTAGGGGGCCCAAAACAGAATCAGGGAAACTGGTTAAAGCTATTATAATAATCCATGGGAAAGATAGCAGTTTGGATCAGGTAGTAGTATTACTGATGATGGGCAGTGGTCCCTAGAAGGCCCTTGGGATTTACTGACAAGTTGGATATGGAGAATAAAGAGTCAAGGTGGACTCCGCGTTTTTGGCTTAGCAGTTACAAAGATACTAATTACTGCTCGTGAATGGGAAAGACTGGGAAGAAAGGGATGCAAGGGATTCCAGGGGTATAAGAGAGAGATTAGAATGGTAGACCATGGAGTGTAAACTGGATATGGAGGAAGTGAAGTCATGGGGAGTGAGAGACCGCGAAAAGGTGGTTGGATCATTGACTCACGGGTCCTGTTGGTGTTGAAGAATTGTTGGAATTGGGTAATAGAAGGAGTGAGATGCAAAGATAGGAGGTGGTGCTTAGAGAGTAGAATGGATGAAATTGAGGTGAGGAGGTCCGATGTATTGATAATGACAGTAGGGCCCTGTCTGATAGAAAAACAATGTAAGGCACAAATGTAATCTTAAGCTTTCTAGAAGGTGCAGTGATAAAAATGGGATGGGTCCGGTGGCTCATGCCTGTAATCCCAACACTTTGGGAGGCCAAGGCAGGTGGATCACCTGAGATCAGGATTTCAAGACCAGCCTGGCCAACATGATGAAACCCCGTCTCTACTAAAAATACAAAAAATTAACTAGGCATGGTGGCAGGCACCTGTAATCCCAGCTACTTGGGAGGCTGAGACAGGAGAATCGCTTGAACGGGGGAGGCAGAGGTTGCAGTGAGCCAGGATCGTGCCATTGCACTCCAACCTGGGCAACAAGAGCGAAACTTTGTATCAAAAAAGAATAGCTAAAATTTATTTGAATAATGCATTTTATTTAGGTAAATATACCCAGACATATTATTTCAACAAATAATTGATAGAAGAATTGAGATATTTTACTTATTAAAAAATTAAGGCTTAATTTATACTAACCAGAATTCAAGGGCTCAATAGCAATGTGGGTTGTCTAGTGGCTACTTTACAGGTTACAGGATAATGACCATGGGCATGAGTGGCTGAGGAAAAGTGAAAAACAGGACCATTCAGGAAGGGAGATTAGGGAACTCAGGGCCAGGGTTTTGGAAGAATCAGCCCCACCACTGATCAGCATGGATATAGAAACCATTGAAAATTACTGCAACAATAATATTACCTGTAACTTTTACATTCATTGTAATAGTACTTCATGTAGCCTCCATATTAAGGTAGTCAGTAGAGTTTTGAGGTAAATAATTTATTCAAAGAGGCCAGGTGCAGTGGCTCATGCCTGTAATCCCAGCACTTTGGGAGTCCAAGGCAGGCGGATCATTTGAGGTCAGGAGTTGGAGACCAGCCTGGCCAACATAGTGAAACCCCTTCTCTGCTAAATATATATATGTATATCTATCTATCTATATATATATATAATACAAAAACTAGCTGGGCTTGGTGGCGCACACCTGTAATCCCAGCTACTCAGGAGGCTGAGGCAGGAGAATCACGTGAACCTGGGAGGTGGAGGTTGTGGTGAGCTGAGGTGGCACCACTGCACTCCAGCCTGAGCGACAGAGCGAGACTCCCATCTCAAAAAAAGAAAAAAAAAAAAGAATTTCCTCAAAGATAATGAAAGAATCTAGGACTGTGGACACATTTCTAAAATATTTTGTAGTTAGGTTCTTCAAAATTAAGTGGTTCAACTGGCATGGAATAGTACTAATCAAAGGTGAACTGCAGTAGCCAATTGGACTAGAATGAAGCACAGAATACCAGCTTTTGAAGGGATTTTGAAAGCAGCAGGTTCTACCTCCTAAATATCACCGTGAATCATCTTTGTCCTTATCCTGGAGAGAGGTAATAAAGAAATAAAAGGTAGTGGGTAAGAGTGTTGACTTTGGAATTGCAAAAGCCTGGGTTTTATGTTAATTACATCTCTGTAGCTTCTTAATGGTGAGCACTTAGCCTCTTTAAACCTCAGTTTCCTAATCAGTGAAATGGGATCATTATGAGGTGAGGCCGAGCACTTGGCATGTAGAAAGTGCTCAGAGTGATGTTAGAGTCTCTCGTTTCCTCCTGCACATCATCACCAAAAAGTTGCTTTAGGAACATACGTTTGACTATGTGACTCTCAGAGTTAGAAGCTCAGCTTTCTCCCCACCTGTAGAAACTCTTTGGGATGACTTTATAGATCCTTTGGTGATCTGGTCACCAGCTCTTTTTCAGTCCTTACCTTCTGCAGCTCACTCCTACCTCCCCTGAGATAGGGAGATAAATAGGACTCCATGCCTGAGGTGTTCGACTTGCAGATCCTTCTGCCCTTTCAAGACTCGGTTCAAATGTCACCTCTCTGACAATGCAACACTCTTCACATGCTCCTTTCTCTGGACTAGAGCAATTTGTGCATCTCATTCATTTTCCTCTGCTGGACTTTGAATTCTGAGATCATTGATTCATATATCTCTAGCACCTAACATGTTATTTTTAAAAAAAGAATTATTGATTACTACGGTCTAACTTTTTTTTTTTTTTTTTTGAGACAGGGTCTCATTCTGTTGCCCAGGCTAGAGCGCAGTGGGGCAATCCTGGCTCGCTGCAACCTCTGCCTCCCTGGTTCGAGCGATTCTATATCTCAGCCACCTGAGTAGCTGGGATTAAAGGCATGCACCACTATGCCTGGCTAATTTTTTTTTGTATTTTTCTTAGAGATGGGTTTTCACCATGTTGGCCAGGCTGGTTTTGAACTCCTGGACTCAAGTGATTTCCCCCCCACCCTTTTAGCCTCCCAGAGTGCTGGGATTACAGGCATGAGCCACTGTGTGTGGCCTACTATAGGCTAATTTTAAAATCACACATTTCATACTGTAAATGAGGGGGAAATTCTGTTTCCCTTGTCTAGAATGTTCATGTGTGTATCTGACAAGTCTCATGCGCCCAGCCCCAAGCTGAAAAGTACCTTCCCCTTCTAGAATCAGCTTAGATCTTTCTGGGAGCCTTTCCTGATTCTTTTTTTTTTTTTCCTGAGGCAGAAAAAAGGCTGGAGTGCAGTGGTACAATCATGACTCACTGCAGCCTCGGTCTCCTGGGCTCAAGTGATCCTCCCACCGCAGCCTGTGAATAGCTGGGACTACAGGCATGAGCTGCCATCACACCCAGCTAATTTTTAAATTTTTGTCATTTTTGTAGAGATGATGTTTTGTCATGTTGCCCCAGCTGGTCTGGAACTCTTGGACTCAAGCAATCCACCTGCCTCAGTCTCCCAGTGTGCTGGGATTACAAGTGTGAGCTACAGTGCCTGGCCAGTACAGATTTTTATATATTTGATATGCTAATGAAGTAAATGAAGTGGTCCCATCACTATTTTTTTTTAAGGTTCTTGTTATGTCAGTAGCTTTATAATCTTGTAATCTTCCAGAAAGAAGGCCAAAGCTTGATAAAGGCAAAGTGGCAGAAACACTGTACTTAATTTTTTAACCTTGTTCTTTTGCTAGAATTAGGATGTATCTGTTTTACAAATTTTTTTACAGAAATATGCCTATTACCTAGGGAAATATTATATATGTTTTAAGCGTTAATTTTAAAACTTGAACTTTGAATTCCTTTTCTTTTAGCTTGGGACGTGGTAATGCCAGCCACACTCCTCAGAGCCGTGGCCGGATCTCATCGTATATTATCAAAAGCACATCAGTGCCGAAGAATCAGTCATCTAATGTTAAAACCACTTAAGGAATTTGAAAATACAACATGCAGCACACTGACAGTATGTGAAAACTTGGATTTGTTCCTTCCTGATAAAACAGCTGGTGGTTTGAATAAGTCTCAGATCCTGGAAATGAACCAAAAAAAGTCCAATACAAGCCTGCTCTCGCCATTAAATGCTGCTCGTTGCCAAGATGAAAAGGCACCCCTTCCAACCATGAAATCCTTTGGTACTCACAGGAGAGTGACCCACAAACCACATCTATTGGGTTCTAAATGGTTTATAAAAATATTAAAGAGGCATTTCTCATCTATATCAACGGAAACATTTGTTCCAAAACAAGACTTCCCACAGATCAAGAGACCACTAAAAGCATCCAGGACCAGACAGCCATCCAGGACCAACCTTCCAGTTTTGTCTGTGAATGAGGTAAAGTAGGGGTGGCCATGGCTCTTGTGCTTAGTGATCGTTGCTCACGCTAAACCAGTGTGCACTGCACCCCAGCCTTACCACCAATGTAAGAGAACTGGCAGTCACTCAGACTTCCTCATCAAGATCTTTGAAGCCTAATAAATATCCAAAGGGATTCAAAATCTTAATTTTTAACAATTAATGATACATATAAAAACAAAATACAGGCAATAAAACATGAAAATATAGTTTATAAAATATTTGGTTATTGGTCTAAGGAAATTGAAAAAGAGGACCAATATTAAGTCCAGTCTAAGAATGGGACTGTAAAAAAAATTAAAAAAAAAAAAGTTAAAAAAACAAACTAGAAATTCTTCATCAAATTAAAAAAAAAATGTAACTGCAGACAGATAAGCCTTTATTAGGCTGTGGCAGTTGCATGGGTCGGTGAAATGACATGGTAAGGTAGCCTCCAAAAGCAGCAGGGGAGGAGGGCCTTGCTTTTTTATCCTCTTAAGGTTTAAGGGGGTATTTTTTTTTTCATCCTTAAGGAGTTTCTGGGAATTTTTCTGCTACAATTTGCATTTCTTCTTTAATAACAAGTTAAGGGTCAAGATCAAGCCCTTAGTAACCTTTGTGTGTCGCATAATACCTAGAACTATATGTTGTACTTACATGTTTATTACATTGGAAAGGATTGAAAAGAGGCAAGAGGATCTTTAATGCCGGTAGTCATCAACATTAAAGACACTTTAAACTTGATGAAGACTTCTGAATCTATCATAAAACAGGTTAGAATGTCTGTCTTCGAGTCTTGATTCTGAAAAGTAGCCCCTGAGCCTGTTTAATTTGGGCCATGTTTTTATTACTGTGTAGTTGACACCCCTTGGAAAGGTATACATACGTACCTTTACTCATCCTCTGATTCGGAAGCTAAGAATTAATGAATGGTTCTTGTGTTGGATTCTGGAATGCTTTCAATTCTTGTGTGCTTTCTCTGAACCCAGGATGTGAAGGATGGAGTGTTGTGCAGCTACTGCTCCACCTTTCCTTTAGCTCGAGCTTTGGGAAATTCAGTATTTAAGTGTCCAAGATGACATTAAGTGTAAAAACCTGAATTCATGGCAGATCCAAAAAAGAGAAAGCTCTATTCTGTTCATTTGTAACATCCAGCAGCACAGTGCGTCGGGTTTCTTACGAAGAAGCTGATACAGTCAGAGATGTCCCTAGGCTATTTCTTTGGGCCATCCTTAGACTTGCAAGCAATTTTCCTAAATACCATATCTTATTTTTCTTTAGGTTTTTTTTTTTCTACTTCCTTCCAGGAAAGAATTTGAAGTAGATTTTCAACATTCAACATAGTTTCAAATGAGATAATAAATACTTTCGCATATTAGAACAAATAGTTGACATGAACAGAGAAATGTTATAAAGTACCTGAAATGAATAATTTAGTTGAACATTTTGTTTTGAGAAGCCCAGTAATTAAAAGAGGAAATCCTCCTGGGATTTACTGTTTGTTGTTTTTTATTGTGGGAGAGGGCAGAGTAAAAACATAAAAATATCTTCAGAGAAATAACTTTTTCCAGCACTGAAATGAAGGAGTTATTTCATGGATTCTGTTATAGGAGACATTGTGTAACATGATAGACAATGACTTCAGTTGGAGTTTGGCAAAAACAAGCCATATGCTGTCTTTCTGAAAGCACAGGAATATAATAGAAAATCAGATGTTTCTGGCCGGATGGTGGCTCACACCTGTAATCCCAACATTTTGGGAGACCAAGGCAGGTGGATTACTTGAGGTCAGGAGTTTGAGACTAGCCTGGCCAACATAGTGAAACCCTGTCTCTACAAAAATACAAAAATTAGCCAGGCATGGTGGTGGTGCACACTTGTAGTCCCAGCTGCTCGGGAGGCTGAGGCAGGAGGATCTCTTGAATCCAGGAGGCAGAGGTTGCAGTGAGCCAAGAGCACGCCACTGCATTCCAGCCTGGGTGACAGAGTGAGGCTCTGTCTCAGAAGAAAGAAGAAAATCATATGTTTCTAAAGTGATCTGAGATAATATAATTTTGGAACACTATTTTTTGAAGATTTTATTTTTCATAGAGAAAGCAGTCTTGGCATGACTAGGTAATATGTCCCCAGGACCAAAGCCTGACTTTCTTTTTTTCTTTTTTTTTTTTTTTTTTGAGATGGAGTCTTGCTGTGTCCTCCAGGCTGGAGTGCAGTGGCACGATCTCGGCTCACTACAAGCTCCGCCTCCCTGGTTCACGCCATTCTCCTGCCTCAGCCTCCCGAGTAGCTGGGACTACAGGCGCCCGCCACCACGCCTGGCTAATTTTTTTTTTTTTTTTTGTATTTTTAGTAGAGACAGGGTTTCACCGTGTTCGCCAGGATGGTCTCGATCTCCTGACCTCGTGATCCGCCTGCCTCGGCCTCCCAAAGTGCTGGGATTACAGGCATGAGCCACTGCGCCCGGCCAAAGCCTGACTTTCATCTGCCACAAATTGAGGGCCACTCCATTTTCATACGGCCATCAAAGTGGTAAACCCTTTATACCACTCTTGACTGAGACAAGGGAAAGCTTCTGCTTTGTGTCAAAAGCATGTGGACTTTGTTTTGTTACCGTAGTTGCACTGAGCTCATCTTTTCAGCTCTGCAGAACAACATGCATCTGGAGTTGGCTGAATGGTTTTAGTCACCCTCTCTGTTCGAATTCAGTCTTTACCTGGTCTCATTTTCAGAGATCATAATCTGAGATATTCAACCCACATCCCTTTGGCTTACAATTCCTAAAAGCAATAGTGGGTCCTGTGGCTTATGCCTATAATTCCAGTGTTTTGGGAGGCTGATGCAGGAAGACCACTTGAGGCCAGGAGGTCAAGACCAGCCTGGCAATGTAGCAAGACTCCCATTTCTAAAAGACTTAAAAAAAAAATTAGCCGGGCTTGGTGGTGCGCACCTGTAGTCCTAGCTACTCTCAAGAGGCTGAGGTGGGAGGTTCGCTTGAGCCTGGGGGTTCCAGGCTACAGTGAGTCATGACTGCACCTCACTCCATCCAACCTAGGCGACAGAGGGAGACCCACTAAACAGTCACCTCATTAAAACAAAAGATATTCCCATCACTCGTGAAGTTCCAAGGGCTTTAGAAGCTCTGTGTTAGTAACTAAAGACCCACTAAACAAATGAGAAAACAATAATAGCCGCGCTTCTTATTAACGTCCAGTCTTTGAAGAGAACACCAGAGGATGGGAATGGCAGGTCTGAGTGGCGTGGAGCCTGATACCAGGGAGAATGTTTTCAGGCTGATAGCACAGTGTGTTAAGGAATCACTAGTGGATTTTTAACCATGTTTTTTGAAAAATGAAATAGAAAATAACAGAATACATTGCTCATGATAAAGGTAAATACTGGTTTGTGAAGCTATTGTGGCAATTATTGGTGTGTGAGCATAGATGTGTGTATGTACTATGTATAATGATTTCTTATAGATTGTAGTCAAAAAACTTAAAAGATAAAGCATAATACTGATAACATAAAATGTATCTGTGTTTTTATAGCTTTCATCTGCAATGAGTACATTGCAGGAGAAAAGGCATTTTTCCTTAGTATGATCTATCTACTCACAGTACTTCTGACATCAAATATATAGGAGCCTTTTCCTCCTCCTCCCAGCCAGTTCTCCAATTCTCCAGACACTAACAAGGTGTCCTGCAATTCAGTTCAATTCCAGCACTAGCCAGAGTTAGTGCAGACCCCAGTTAGTTAAGCTCGGCCCCACAAGACTGCCCTCCCGGTTGACACCTGTGCTTCTGACCAACCAGCTATGACCACCACCCCCTCTTCAGGTTTGATGATTTGCCAGAATGACTCACAGAGCTCAGGGAATCACTTTATTTACGTTTACTGGTTTTTTATAGAGTATACAAAATAACAGCCAGATGTAGAGGTGCACAGGGTGAAGTTTAGAAGGGCCTGGAACTCAGGAGTTTCTATTCCTTGTGGAATTGGGCTGTGCCACCCTCCCGGCACAAGGATGCATTGATCAACGCAGGAGTTCTCCAGACCCCATTGTTCGGGTGTTTTTATGGAGGTTTCATTGTGTAAACCGTGATTGATGATTAACTCAGTCTCCAGCCCCTCTCCATTCACTAGAGGTTAAGGGTGGGGTTGAAAGTTCTAAGCTTCTAATCAAAGTTTGGTCTTTCTGGTAACCACGCCCCATCCTGAAGCTGTCCAGAACACTGGGAGTCACCTCATGAAAACAAAAGACGTTCCCATCACTCATGAAATTCCAAGGGATTTAGAAGAGCAAATACTACAACCAAAAATGCCTCTGTCACTTAGAAAATTACAGGGGTTTTAGGAGTCTGTACTGGGAACCAAGGACAAAGACCAAATCACTATAGAAGTAGCATTGCTGTAATACACCAATTTTCTTCAGTAATACAGTGTAAATGAAAGTACAATTTTTTAAAAAATGTTCTGATCAGAGCATGTGATGCTTCTAAAACAAGAATCATATGTAGATTTCTAGCCCCATCTGCTGGAACGTGTCTTCTGTGACCAGAAAAACAAAACATACTAAAATACTGTGGTTTTGGGTTTTTGTCTTTTGGGTTTTTAAAAACAGTTTGAAATAGAGAAGCCCTAAATCTTATAAGTGTTATAGGTTGGTTTGACACATTTATTTAAGAGCAAATTGTAGATCCCCATCCTGAAATCCAAAATATGCTTTACATGTATATGTAGCTAATGCTTAATAAGGATTCACTATAAAAATCCAGAGAAAGATGTATAAAAATGAAAGCTGCTCAGAAAACAATAGCATATTTAATAAAGAAGAAAAAAAGCAGACAAGACATTCTATGGTTCTTTCCTTTTACCAAATAGGCTAAAATAAAATAAAAAAAAAACAACAAAATGTCTAAAACGTCAGATTCATCTATTAATAGAAGTGGCACACAACTAAGACTCAAGAGCTAAGAAGTTTAAGGAGAATACAGAAAGTAGTGTGGCAAACCATATAAGCTGAGTGACATTGGATGGATAGAACTTTCAGCCAAACTAAATGGGAGATCCCGAGAGAAGGAAAGGGGACGGTTGACAGTCTGGAAAACCTACAACAAAGATGCTTAGGATGGCTAAGTGAAAACAGATTGTGTTTAAAGATTTATTCATAATCTATTTGGAGCTTAGAATATATTTTCTCGTAAAAATAGTGATTGACTTGCATTGTCCCGTCCTTGAGAGTTGAAAATAGTACACGTTCTCAATTTGCTGTTAGTGTCTGAATATTCACATAATTTGGGATACCAGATTGCCCAAAACTCAGTTCTGAATATATTGTGCCCTTTATTTTTATCTCCAAGTGGCAGTTTTTAAAACTAGCCTTTTACCTTGATTTAAAATAATAGTGCCTGGCTGGGCATGGTGGCTCACGCCTGTAATCCCAGCACTTTGGGAGGCCAGGGTGGGCAGATCACCAGAGGTGAGGAGTTTGAGACCAGCCTGGCCAACATGGCATAACCCCATCTCTACTAAAAATACAAAACTAGCCAGGTGTGGTGGTGCATGCCTGCAATCCCAGCTACTTGGGAGGCTGAGGGGGGGTAATCGCTTGAATCCAGGAGGTGGAGGTTGCAGTGAGCTAAGATTGCACCACTGGCACTCCCGCCTGGGCGACAGAAGAAGACTCCGTCTCAAAAAATAATAAATAATAAAAAAAAATAGAGTAAAATAGTAGTGCCTGCTACCACCATCAAACAGACCTTGTACTCTAATGCCAAGCTGTATATGGGATGCTTGCTGGCACATCTTCATTGGCACTATAAAATATGGCCAAGAAGATAGACTCTGAGCGTAAGAAGTCTGTGTTGGTTAGAAGTAACTTTGTCCTGGCTCTCTGGACTCTGAGAGTAAGAAGTCTGTGTTGGTTAGGAGTAACTTTGTCCTGGCTCTCTGGTGTAAAGCTCTCAAATGTGACTATGGAAATCCGGGTGGGATAATGGACTCGGCTCTGTCTGCAACATGCCATTTTGCGGAGAAGCACCCTAATGCATACGTTTTTTATGCTGTAAAATATAGTAGCTGAAATTAAAAGCCACTTTTTCAAAGGTGAATTAATGGAGAGCCTGGTGAAAGTCAAAGCGTTTTGATGTATAAAACTTGATAAATGGAAGTATTCCATCAATAGGCAAAGTATAACAACCTATCTACATAGTATGTAATTTCTGCACAGGTCTCTGTTTAGTAAATACATCACTGTATATCAATCTGGAATCTTGCTCCAATAAAGGAACATAAAGTTTTGTTTTTGTTTTTGTTTGAGACGGAATCTTGCTGTGTCACCCAGGCTGGAGTGCAGTGGCGCAATTTTGGCTCACTGCAACCTCTGCCTCCTGGATTCAAGGGATTCTCCTGCCTCAGCCTCCTGAGTAGCTGGCATTACAGGTGCCAGCCACCACACCCGGCTGGATTTTTGTATTTTTAGTAGAGCCAGGGTTTCACCATGTTGACCAGGCTAGTCTCGAACTCCTGACCTCAAGTGATCCACCCGCCTCAGCCTGCCAAAGTTCTGGGATTACAGATGTGAGTCATTGCGCCTGGCCAAGAATATTTTTTGGGGGAAAAAAAAAAAAAGTAGTACACATTCTTAGCACAGATGGGCTTGGCCAATAACACATGATGGAGAAGGAGACGTGAGACAACAGGGAGAGGCAGGGACAGTGTGGGCTGGAGACCCTGGGGCCCCCTGCTGTATCCTAGTCCATTACTGCCAGATCTTCCACTCGGTCAGAAGATGATGGAAATCTGGATTTTGTGTGAAATCTCTCAGTTTATTGTTGACAAGTCAATTTGAATTTTAGAAACGTGATGTAGGTCAGCTCTTGAGTTGGATGGTTCACCAAGCTGCCAGTTTACAACTCTGATTCTAGCAAAAGAGACAGCCTCTACCATTTTCAGTACAGCTATAGGAAGATCCTGGCCGGGCGTGGTGGCTCAAGCCTGTAATCCCAGCACTTTGGGAGGCCGAGACGGGCGGATCACGAGGTCAGGAGATCGAGACCAT
>NW_012115389.1:3435879-3441361 GCF_000951035.1 Colobus angolensis palliatus
CTCTTTTGCTGGGCATGGGGACTCACACCTGTAAGTGCCCTGAGATCCGGCCACTTCACTCCAGCCTGGGCGACAGTACTTGATTTCATATAACCTAAAAAAAAAAAAAAAAAAGGAAGATCCTTCAGTGGACTACCTTATGACCTTCTTATCTCCTTTTTCTGCCTCTTGCTCTTCCCACTTCAGCCCAAACTAAGCACATGAGCTCTAGCCATCACAGAAGTAATTCTGACATCCAACCTAACATACTGTGATTTCACCTAGCAAGCTTGGGTGAATTTGTCAGGTCTTGCAGAGTGTGGAGCCTGCCCCATGTCTCGCCTGATGCCCCTTGCTAGGATTCCTTTCTTTCAGCTAGCTTCAGCTCTACAGACATAGCACGTCAGCTCTTTTTAACTCCATGGAGCCTTAAAAAGAACTAGTGCTCACAGGTCTAAACCTTAAGCATATGCCTGTTCCCTATACTCTAGTAACTCCTGATACATTTTTATTTGTATATCCCCGTGTTCCTACTTTCGTATGTGGCTATGGGAATTAGCTAATTTGGAAGGAATTAGCAGTTTTCTGCTCATAATCAGGGTACTACATCCATTTATGCCGACATTCCCCAGTAATTTCACCTTGTCTGACTTTTATTTTTTCTAATTGAATTTGTCTCATTTTGTTTATGAGTAGATACTTTATTGATTTTGGATTTTTCAGTTTGCATGGATCCTCAGGTTCTCTGTTATTCTTTTACCTTTAAACCACACATCAGAGCTGTGGAAGAGATTGCGGAAGAGCAAATGGGGTCAGGTCATTTCATGAGAAAGAGCCAGGAGTTGCGGGATGTAGGTGGGAGAAAGGAATGAATTAATATATACTTCTCTAGAATTTCATACTAGGAATATAGAGAATGGAAAAGAATTGGGGAGCTGAGATGAGTAAGTCCTAAGAATAAATGTTGATTTAGTGACTCAAACTTTTTTTGGCCAACTAGAATCTAACAACCGTTGAACACTTGTGTTAGCCGCAGTGCTGAGCAGTTTATGCTTATTAGCTTACTTAAACTTTACAACAACCCCATAAAGTAAGCATTATTGTTATTCTGATATTCTTTTAAAATTGTAACCAACTTCTGTGCCTAAAATGTTAACTCTTATGCCAATAGCTTTCAAACTTTATTGACCACATCTCATAGAAATATATTTAACATTTTACATACATAGCAACCTAGCGTAGACACATACATATATGTAAGTGACAGAAAACTTCATAAAATAACATTTCCTATGAATAATGTGCTGTAATATTTTTCTGTTTAGTTTTATTAAAAAGCTGTTTGGGGCCAACCAAACTGATATCAGAACTCACTAAGGTGTTGTGACCTACAATTTGAAAAAACACAGCATTGAGCCATAGTTCTTACCATCTTTCCTTATGTGTACACAGGCAAGATGAGGCATGAACCAAAGTACTAACCAAACCAAGACATGTGCTCAGATGTACAGACCTTTTTGTTTAATGTTAACTAGTGTAAAAATACTATAATTCCTTTGGCAATTTAAAGGAATCTGCTGTACAAGAGTAGTTACAAATTAGGAAATGACCTCAAATACCAACGTTGCTTTGAAAAAGAGTCGTGGAAACTCAGGGTTGGAGAGACTTAACTATCATTCCATCCAGTCACCCATGTGATGCCTTAATCATCTCTATTTTGTATTCAAGCTGTGCTTGAGACACTACCAGTTGAGAGTGGCTTGCCTTTCAGAATAACCCATTCCAACTTTTTGCCTGGTAGGAGGGAGCAAGTTCTTTTGAAGATTGAACTGAAATTTGTCTCCCAGTAACTTGGTTCTCTTCATCTTCATCCCATCCCTTGTATCGCCCTTGGAGATGTTTGAAGAAAACTCTGGAGTTCTAGCTTTGCAGAATGGAGTCCCATAGGGTGCTCAGCAGCCATCACAGATGCTTCAGCCTCTTGGTAACCCATGTTGTGCTCATCTCCCTGGAACAGGACCTAATGCACTGCACAGCATTTGCAACGGCAGATGAGTATCATCTGGGAAATCTGTCCCAAGATCTGGCCTCCCACGGATATGTTGAAGTAACAAACTTGCCTAGAGGTACTTCTTGAACCTGGGGCCAAGTATATTAAAATGTATTGGATAATTTTCCTATGATACTATCTTAAGTATGTATTTGTTTGCAATTCATTTTCTTTTGAAAGGATTGTATCATAAAAGTGGGTGTTGGATTTCTTTATACAGATGACAAAGTTAAGAAATGAAAATGTACAGAGAACTTCTCATTAAAATCAGTATGATTTATTAAGCATTATTTATAGGATCATTATTACTTGAGGTGGTCAGAGGTCATACTACTTCATTTCTCGCACATTAAGAAGTTATTTTAGTTTGTGTGTGTCTGTGTGTATGTTTTTTGTTTGTTTGTTTTTTGAGACAGAGTTTCGCTCTCATTGCCCAGGCTGGAGTGCAATGGTGCAATCTCGGCTCACTACAACTTCCGCCTCCCGGGTTCAAGCGATTCTCCTGCCTCAGCTCCGTAGTAGCTGGGATTACAGGTATGCGCCACCACACCTGGCTAATTTTTGTATTTTTAGTAGAGATGGGGTTTCTCCACGTTGGTCAGGCCGGCCTCGAACTCCCAACCTCATCTGATCCTCCTACCTTGGCCTCCCAAAGTGCTGGGATTACAGGTTTGAGCCACGGCACCCAGCACGTTATTTTAGTCTTATAGAAGAACCATGAAGTTGATAGACATGGGGAGAGCCTTTAAAAAAAATTTACCAGCTCAATCTAATACTTTAAAACAATCAGTTAGCTGGGTGCAGTGGTTCACGCCTGTAATCCCGGCACTTTGGGAGGCCAAGGTGGGCAGATCACCTGAGGTCGGGAGTTCGAGACCAACCTGACCAACATGGAGAAACGCCTGTCTCTACTAAAAGTACAAGTAATAATAAAACAACTAGTTAAAAGATAAAAATGAAAAAGAAGAAAATTAAAATGAACTTATTTGAGGATTTTTATGGTGATATCAGGAAGGATTCTTGGGAAATGGCTTGCTTTACATTAACTAAAAATAATTTAGGCCAGGCGTGGTGGCTCAGGCCTGTAATCCCAGCACTTTGGGAGGCTGAGGTGGATGGATCACTTGAGGTCAAGAGTTCGAGACCAGCCTGGCCAACATGGCAAAACCCCCATCTCTACTGAAAATACAAAAATTAGCCAGGTACAGTGGCATGAGCCAGTAGTCCCAGCTACTCGGAGACTGAGACACAAGAATTGCTTGAACCTGGAAGGTGGAGGTTGCAGTGAGCTGAGATCATGCCACTGTGCTCCAACCTGGACGACAGAGTAAGACTCTGTCTCCAAAAACAAATAAATAAATAGGCCAGGCGTGATGGCTCATACCTGTAATCCTGCACTCTGGGAGGCTGAGACAGGCAGATCACCTGAGGTCAGGAGTTTGAGACCAGCCTGGCCAACATGGTGAAACCCCACCTCTACTAAAAATACAAAAATCAGCTGGGCATGGTGGTACATGCCTGTAATCCCAACTACTCAGGAGGCTGAGGCAGGAGAATCACTTGAACCTGGGAGGCGGAGGTTGCAGTGAGCCAAGATCATGCCACTGCACTCCAGCCTGAGTGACAGAGCAAGACTCTGTCTCAAAAATAAATAAGTTACTTAGAACATTTTGATGAATAAACTTTTACAATGAAACTCAGGATAGCTCAGTACCCAGAACATTTATTAATTTACCTCAGAGTAGCAAAAATAGGTTGAAAGTCTTCCTATAACAGAGGAAATTCTTAAAGAGTCAATCCCATAGAAGATAGTTGAAATATCATTGTGATAATCCAAACAGACTGTTTGTGATTAGGTGACAAAAACAAGCATAGTTGACTTAGAGCTATATCTATTTGCCTGGAGGTATTGTTGGCTGACGCTGAAGGCTGCCAGCTGTGTGCTTCACAAAATTGGGGGCTTCACTGCCCTGGGTTGTTTCAGTCAATTTTATTTTGCTTTTGGCTGCATAGGCAAACCCTGTCCTATGTAGGATGTAGTAATTAACAATTTACAAAAAAAAAATAATAATAATTTTGGCCTCTGTCTGAATTACCCATCACCCAACCTTTACCAGAAATTTCTGAAGTTTTGAGGATCCTAATTTTATGTTAATTTCATTAAGACATACAACCTTTTGCAAATTAAGAGTATATTTATTAATTGATTAACATTGGTTGTAATTTATATTATGGAATATATGCTTATGATAAATATCAATATACTAATATGTAAAGCAACTTCGTATGATGAATATTGGTATATTAGTATATGTTTAACAATACTTAGGCCAGGCCCCGTGGCTCATGCTTGTAATGCACTTTGGGAGGCCAAGGCAGGAAGATGGCTTGAGCTCAGGAGTTCAAGACCAGCCTGGGCAACATAGTGAGACCTCATCTCTACAAAACACGAACAAAAACTTAGCCGGGTGCAGTGGCGCATGCCTGTAGTCCAAGCTACTTGGGAGGCTTAGGTGGGGGAAGTCCCTTGAGTCCAGGAGCTTGAGGTTGCATTGAGCTGAGATCATGGCACTGCACTTTAGCCTGGGAAACAGAGCAAGACCCTGTCTCAGAAAAAAGAAAAAAACATTTTTTTAATAGTTGCAGGTGGCTGCAGTGGTAGCCCCTGCAGTGATTAACCTTGAAATCACATATGTTTTGAAATGATCAGTATCTTTATTTCTGTGTATTTTCTATTGCCCTATTCTTTATACTTTAAAATTCAGCAGAAGGAGTAGTTTGCAAATATTAAAATTGCATTATTAATGAAATAGTATTTAAAGGAAGAGAATATATTAATACTTCAAATTTTATTTTTAATTTCGTAGAAAGAAGTCTGATTCTTGACACTTAGTTATATTGAACCTAAGACTTTAATAATTATCTGGACTAGTGATTATTGAATCAAAATGGGCATGAATGAGCTCTAATAATAATATCACAGGTTGTTGAATGTTTTATAAAAGTAATTGCTGATCATTTTTTTGGTGGTCATAGTTGCATTTTTATATATTAAATCCTTTCAGAGGCCTTAGTAGAAAGATGGTGATTGTGTTACAGAGCACTCCATGGTATATAAAGAAATGATCTTAAGTACTTTATTAGAGTGTTTATAGGTGACTCTTATACCTTGTGTTACCTTGACATAGCTTTTTTGTTCATTTATTTTAAATCACAGATGCAGCAAATATTTTGGTGATGGGTGTGGAAAATTCTGCAAAAGAAGGTGATCCTGGAACAATATTCTTCTTCAGGTAAGACAGGAAAGAAGCCCCATTAGGTGATGATGGGTTTGGGTCAAGTAATTGTGGCCTTTAAAGGTGCAGGCATACCTTTTTTTTTTTTTGAGACGGAGTCTTGCCCTGTCACCCAGGCTGGAGTGCTGTGGCCGGATCTCAGCTCACTGCAAGCTCC
>NW_012115389.1:3443141-3450693 GCF_000951035.1 Colobus angolensis palliatus
GCCTCCCAAAGTGCTGGGATTACAGGCTTGAGCCACCGCGCCCGGCTATTTTTTCACTCTTTATACTAAATCTTTCAATTTTGCAGTGTACTTTACTCTTATACTTACAGCACATTTCAGTTTGCACCAGGCATGTTTCAAGCGCTCAGTAGCCACATATGGCCTCTGAGTACCATATTGCACAGTGCAGTGCATTCCTCTAGATGGAGGAATACGCAATTCACCAGACCTCTCTTCTGCCTGGAAGGGATTCTCTGAACTGATACTTTGGCTGTAGCTTGAAATACCTCTCAAATCCGTATTCAGAAAGGGCCTTATCCCTGCCTATTGTAACAGCTGACTTATTGTCTCCCTGCCTGCCTGCTCACCCACCACTAGTCTGTTTGTCTATTGTAAGCAGGGTCATTCTTCAGTGGCCGTTTCTGATCATTACACTCTCCTGCCTAAATTTCCATGGACTATGAACAAATTCTCGATCACTACATAAAGTTCCTTTCTGTATTGGCCCCTGCTTGCCTCTTCAACCTGGTTGCCCACTACTTGACCACATCTGCAGCCATGCAGCTGCTGGCTGTTTATTCTGAGATGCTGCTCTGCTCCCTCCCACCTCCTCTCTGAGCCTGTGTGTCCCCTCTGCTGTGTTGTCTCCTCTTGTTTTCTCATTTGGCTACCTCTGCTAGTCCTTTAGCAAAGGGGTCCCTCTGGTGTACATCCCATGGTATACTCTGCATACTTGTGTAGCACTGATCACACACTGTTGTAATTGGTGGCCTAAGTGTCAGCCCCAGTCTTTTCTAGGTTGAGGATAGGAATGAAATCATACTTATCTTTCTGTCACAAATACTAAGCACGGACGGCCGGGCGCGGTGGCTCAAGCCTGTAATCCCAGCACTTTGGGAGGCTGAGACAGGCGGATCATGAGGTCAGGAGATCGAGACCATCCTGTTAGATCGAGACTAACCCAGTGAAACCCCGTATCTACTAAAAAATACAAAAAAACTAGCCGGGCGAAGTGGCGGGCGCCTGTAGTCCCAGCTACTCAGGAGGCTGAGGCAGGAGAATGGCGTAAACCCGGGAGGCAGAGCTTGCAGTGAGCCGAGATCCGGCCACTGCACTCCAGCCTGGGCGACAGAGCGAGACTCTGTCTCAAAAAAAAAAAAAACAAACAAAGGACCCACACATATACTAAATACTTAAGAAATGTTTAAAGAATAACGTGGGGTCGTTAATATTTTTACCTTTTATTTCCTCCTTTCCTTCCTCCAGTGCAGTGACCCTGAGCCATAACTCCTGTTTTTATTTGCTACCTGAAACAGCTTCAACACGTCAAACTTCAGAAATCAAAACAAGTGCATTTGTAGTTTTAGACCCTAAATAATGTTAAAGCCATAATCAGATTCAGAGGGCCTCCTGTGTTGTCATGGTAGTTCTGTTCAAAGCACTGTGAGCACGGCGAGCATTATTCCATAGAGGCCTTTAACCATCTGACGCTTAAATTAACCACCATCTCTTTATTCCACAACTATTACAGGCATAGTCCTTTATTCCTTGCCCTAGTAGAATCTGCCTAATGAGAGCTAAAACAAGGTCTCAAAAAATTTCCTTATTCTGATTTCTGTGGATCAGAATTGAACCAGGTGTGAAAGAGTCTACATATGTGAAGTTATATAGTATTACAATAATGGCTATTTGTTTGGCAAACCATGTGAGAAATCATAAATTCTGGGGAGGCCAGGTTTTATCAAGAATTTTATTTTCGCTCTTATTGTAGTAAGCTCACCTAAGGACCATAATAGCAAATTAGTAAGTACATCATATTTTGAAAAATCGCATCCTGTATATATTCTAGAAGTTACATGGTTTTATATATGACCCTAAAGAATGTATTCTACCTGTATCTTAGTTGGTTCTTTTATTTTTTTAAATCAGGGAAGGAGCTGCTGTGTTTTGGAATGTGAAAGACAAAACTGTAAGTGTAAATAAAAATGTGAAAGTATAAAAATGTAGTTTTGTGAGAATGAACTAATTAGCACAAACTGAAACATTAGAAATTAATAGATAATGCACAACTTATTTGCTCTATATTACATGATACTTATCAGTTTCAGCTTCCAAAATATATTGTATTTTGGGTTAAGAGTTCCTGCATTTTCCTTTCTCTAGACACGCACTAGTTTGTGGAGAATCAGAACCATCCTAACTATACTGCACACAGAAAGAAGTACTGTAGACTTTGCATGTTGTACTATACAAAATATATACACAGTTAATTGGAAGCTGGTTGCATTGAGGGTTCTTTTAGGTCAAGTTGTCTAGAACTTACTAATGGGAAATAATTTTTTCAATATCCAAATCAAGATTTGTTTAATACAACCATTTTAGAGGTAAATTGGTAATCTACATTAAAGCCTTTATATTTAACCCAGCAATTTTACACCTAGAAATTTATCCAAAGGAAATAATCATAACTATTCATGATGATTTTTGTACAAAAATGTTCATCAGAGCAATATTTATAATGGCAAAAATTAGAAATTACCAAAATACACAATAATAGTTTGTTAAATACATCCATATACTACAGTTATACTATAGATTCCCTTAGAAATCATGTAAAAAAAATCTATTTCTGGAGATTACCATATATAAAATACAGTTACATTAAAAGAGCAGATTATATGGCCAGGCACGGTGGCTCACACGTATAATCCCAGCACTTTGGGAGGCCAAGGCCGGCAGATATCTTGAGGCCAGGAGTTCGAGACCAGCCTGGCCAACATGGTGAACCCCATGTCTACTAAAAATACAAAAATTAGCTGTGCATGGTGGTGCGCACCTGTATCCCCAGCTACTCTGGTAACTGAGGCACAAGAATCGCTAGGAGGCAGAGGTTGCAGTGAGCCAAGATCAGGCTACTGCACTCCAGCCTGGGAGACAAAGGGATACTCTGTCTCAAAAAAAAAAAGGTTATAAAATATAACCAATATAATCTCAGAACTGGTTAAAAAACATGCTTTATACAATCCCAATTTTACTAAAAGGAAACACACACAGTAGGGGGTGGGGAAGAGAACTTGGAGGAAAGAAAATATAAATGACCAATAAATATAAGAAAATACAAGTTGGCTGTTGGAAGTTACAAAGATATAAAAGGCTGATAAACCTCATTTTCTTAAGAGTAGTTTCATAAATGTTTAGATTCTACATTTGAAAAAACTACTTTGGAGAGCAGGCTAGCAATATCATAAGTGTGGGCCAGGTGTGGTAGCTCACACCTATAATCTTACCACTTTGGGAGTCTGGGGTGGGAGGATCACTTCAGCTCAGGAGTTCCAGACCAGTCTGAACAACATAGTGAGATCCCATCTCTACAAAAAGTTTTTAGAGCCGGGTGCAGTGGCTCACCCCTGTAATCCCAGCACTTTGGGGAACCGAGGCTGGTGGATCATGAGGTCAGGAGATCGAGACCATCCTGGCTAACATGGTGAAACCCCATCTCTACTAAAAATACAAAAAAAAAGTAGCCACACCTAGTGGCGGGCGCCTGTGGTCCCAGCTACTCGGGAGGCTGAGGCAGGAGAATGGCGTGAACCCAGGAGGCAGAGCTTGCAGTGAGCCGAGATTGCACTACTGCACTTCAGCCTGGGCAATTGAGCAAGACTCAAAAAAAAAAAAAAAAAGGTTTTTAGAAATTAGCCAGGTGTGGTAGCGTGTGCCTGTAGTCCCAGCTACTTGGAAGACTGAGGCAGGAGGATCACTCGAGCCCAGGAGTTTGAGGCTGCTGCAGTGAGCTATGATTGCATCAGTAGCATCACTGCACTCCAGCCTGGGTGACACTAAGAGTGAGACCCTGTCTCTTACATATATACATATTGTGTAAGTGCACATATCTTTTTATCTAGCAATTCCTAAAGAAATATTCCCACAAGGCCATGAAGACCTATGCACAAGCATGGCACATTGCAACATTGTAATAGTAGAGAGTAGGAAAAACTCCCCATGGAGGATACACCTAGGTTGGTTAAATAAATTGCAGTTCCCTTGTTAAGGAAAATAGTGTTGAAAATGTTCATGTGCGTAATATGATCCTAGTTTACATAAAAGCAGCATAAATAGGTACATATATACACATAAAAAGTCTGGAAGGATATGCACCAAGTTTAATCATGGTTGCCTCTGGGGATTAGGATTTCAGTAGGGCAGAGAGAAAGAGATGATCACTTCCCACACCTGTGTGGCTTAATCTTTCATCAGTATGTTGGGCTTTACTTTTCTTTTTTTTTTTTGAGATAGGGTCTTGCTCTGTCACACAGGCTGGAGTGCAGTGGCCTGATATTGGCTCACTGCAACCTCCACCTCCCAGGCTCAAGCCAGCCTCTCAGGTAGCTGGGACTACAGGTGTGTGCCACCACACCCAGATAATTTTTGTATTTTTTTGTAGAGACAGGGTTTTGCCATGTTGCCCAGGCTGGTCTCGAACTTTTGAGCTCAAGGATCCACATGCCTCTGCTTCCCAAAGTGCTGGGATTATTAAAGAGATTTAAAGAATACAAATTATAATATTACTAGTGATTTTCTTTGGGTTGTGGGATAATGATAACCTTGATTTTCTTTTCCATTCTCATCTGTGTTTTCCAAATGTAAAAACAAATGAACATGTCATCCTGATTACTTTAGTATCACAATGGATTTGATTTGCCTTTTCCTTAAAAACATGCAACAGAAATAATGCCTGTAAGTGTAATGAAGACTGTTGTAAGCATTAAAATCATAACATACTTGAACTGAGGGAGTCAGTTATGATTTCAAGTTAATCTTCCTTTTCTTGTAGATGAAGCACGTGATGAAAATTCTAGAAAAACATGAAATTCAGCCCTATGAAATCGCACTGGTACACTGGGAAAATGAAGAACTTAACTACGTAAAAATAGAGTAAGCAGCTTTTCATCAAATTTATGAAAGGGGCACTTGGAATAAATTAGGTAAAGCAATAGAGGAGACAAATTATTATGCATATGGAAACTTTTTTTTTTTTTTTTAAGACAAAGTCTTGCTCTGTCACCCAGGCTGGAGTGCAGTGGTGCGATCTCGGCTGACTGCAACCTCTGCCTCCCGGGTTCAAGCAATTCTCCTGCCTCAGCCTCCCAAGTAGGTGGGACTACAGGCGTGCACCACCACGCCCAGCTAATTTTTTGTATTTTTAGTAGAGACGGGGTTTCACCATGTTGGCCAGGATGGTGTCGATCTCTTGACCTTGTCATCCGCCCGCCTCAGCTTCTCAAAGTGCTGGGATTACAGGTGTGAGCCACTGGACCTTGCCTGGAAGCTTCATTTTAAGAAAAAAGTGGCCGGCCACAGAGGCTCACACCTGTAATCCCAGCACTTTGGGAGACTGAGGCAGGTGGATTACCTGAGGTCAGGAGTTCAGGACCAGCCTGGTCAACATGGAAAACCCGGTCTCTACTAAAAAATACAAAAATTAGCTAGTTATGGTGGTGGGAGCTTGTAATCCCAGCTACTCGGGAGGCTGAGACAGGAGAATTGCTTGAACCCGGGAGGCGGAGGTTGCAGTGAGCCGAGATCGCGCCATTGCACTCCAGCCAGGGTGACGAGAGTGAAACTCCATCTCAAAAAAAAAAAGGGAAAAAGGTTACTGGTACAAATACAAAGTCTAAACCGTATAGTAAATATTAGAAGATAAACATAGTTTTTTGAACTTCTCAGGCTATCCACAAGTTAAAACAAGTCAATAGTATAGCCCCAAAATGGAAATTTTAAGTTTCTAAGCAGCATAATCCAATAAAATAGTATCCTTTTATCAAATGAACCTATCAAGTTATTCCAGTAAATTTTTCTCTTAATCCAGTTTTTTCCTATTGATTTTGGGGTGGGGGTGGTATAAAAAGGAAGTATAGTGAGGGGCAATCTGAGAGACCCACTTGTAGAGGTGTGGATGCTGGAAGAAGTAGGACCTGATGTACCATTTTCACTAAGATGTATGGGTAGGCAATGTTCTAGCTGATTTTCCTGACTCAGCCAGAGGGAAAAAATGAAGAGATGTTAGGGCTGCGACAGAGGCAGTATGAACAAGATGGTAGTGTCTTTTTCCTCATGGAGTTACCTGTCCAGTGGAATATGAGTCTTTGCAAGTTCTTAAGAAAGGTAGTGTTGGCCAGATACGGTGACTCACACCTGTAATCTCAGCACTTTGGGAGGCCAGGGTGGGAAGATCACCTGAGTCAGGAGTTCAAGACAGCCTGGCCAACATGGTGAAACCCCATCTCTACTAAAAATACAAAAATTACCCAGGTGTCATGACAGGCGTCTGATCCCAGCTACTTGGGAGGCGGAGGAGGAGAATTGCTTGAACCTGGGAGGCGGAGGTTGTCATGAGCCGAGATCGCACCACCGCACTCCAGCTTGTGCAACAGAGTGAGACACTGTCTCCAAAAAAAAGAAAAAGCATTAAAAGCAGAGCTTTGGGAAGATTTGGAAGAGAGACAGAGACTAGCTATAGAAAGACCAGATGGGGATAAGAGCTGAGTAATCAGCACCTAGCACCAATAGGGCCAGTCACGGTTTTTTGTTGTTGGTTTTTTTTTTTGGAGACAGAGCCTTTCTCTGTTGCCCAGGCTGGAATGCAGTGGCATGATCTCAGCTCACTGCAACCTCCGCCTCTGGGTTCAAGCAATTCTCTGCCTCAGCCTCCCTAGTAGCTGGGATTACAGGCGCCTGCCACCACGCCTGGCTAATTTTTGTATTTTTAGTGGAGATGGGGTTTCACCATCTTGGTCAGGCTGGTCTTGAACTCCTGACCTCATGATCCACCCACCTCAGCCTCCCAAAGGGCTAGGATTACAGGTGTGAGCCACTGCACCCAGCCACAGTTTTCTAAGTAAGTGCCTTCCATGCATTATTTCATTTAATCCTGAGAAAAACCCTATAATTGCAGCTAACTGGCTTTCAGATGAGATTTATTGAATCCTGTCTAGCCAAAGGGCACCTGACTGTGAGTCAGCCTGAGCCCAGTGGCGGCTGCAGTCAGAGGTAAGAATGTAAACCTGAGAGAGACAGCAAATGAGCAGCCCATAGTTTTGTTATCTTTAGTGGTTATTCAGCCCTTGGCCTGCGGATATGGCTCCTGTGAATCCCCTTTCTGTGTTCTATTAGGTTTACATTACAATGGCAAAAACCGTGATGACTTTTCCACCAACCTAATACTTCCGTATCAAACTACTGCTTACTAGACCCTTGTGTGTGTGTGTACGCTTATCCGCACAGTCTGTGAGGAGTAAAATCCTCAGTGCTTAGGATCCCAGTCAGCTATTTTGTTTTGTCAGAAACACTGTCCTGGCTGCCACCTACATGGTTATTATTTGAGTTCTGCCACGATTCCAGGGATCTGCTCAGCTCTGTGGCATGGGCCAAGCTCACTC
The DNA here is from genome assembly GCF_000951035.1 of Colobus angolensis palliatus. Taxonomy (NCBI): domain Eukaryota; kingdom Metazoa; phylum Chordata; class Mammalia; order Primates; family Cercopithecidae; genus Colobus; species Colobus angolensis. The sequence continues at coordinate 3,450,578 of NW_012115389.1, forward strand.
ATAAAGCCTCTTGTGGCTGAGCACAGTGGCTCACGTCTGTAATCCCAACACTCTGGGAGGCCAGGGTGGGCAGATCACTTGAGGTCAGGAGTTCGAGACCAGCCTGGCCAACATGG
>NW_012115389.1:3451028-3457403 GCF_000951035.1 Colobus angolensis palliatus
GTGGCTCACGTCTGTAATCCCAACACTCTGGGAGGCCAGGGTGGGCAGATCACTTGAGGTCAGGAGTTCGAGACCAGCCTGGCCAACATGGTGATACCCTGTCTCTACTACAAATATAAAAATTAGCGGGGTGTGGTGGTGCATGCCTGTAATCCCAGCTACTTAGGAGGCTGAGGCAGGAGAGTCACTTGAATCCAGGAGGCGGAGGTTGCAGTGAGCTAAGATCATGCCACTACACTCCAGTCTGGGCGACAGCGAGACTCCATCTCAAGGAGGAAAAAAAAAAAAATCTCTCGTGACTGCTGTCTTTGCTTTCCTTCCTCCATCTGAGGCTGTCATAGCAGATGCCACCTCTCAGCCCTCCATCAGGCCCCTTGTCCCCCTCCCTTTGGCTGTCTCTTCTTATCTGACATCTTTTGTGAAGGTTTACCCTGTATTTTTACCATTTACTTGTGATGTTTATATTTACACATTCCCCTCTTCCCCCGTCCCCTGTCCAGGGTTCTCCACAGTCACATATTCATTTTCACAACTTACTTGTCTCCCTCCCCAACCCCACCATGTCAGTGTGAGTTTAGTTACACTCCATATATAGTTTTATATGGAGCATTTTTTCACATAGAAATTTACTGTGAACGTTCTCCTTTTTATTAACTATCCTTCCACAGCACACTTTTAAGTTTTTCTTGTGTGGAGTGACTATTACTGAGCCAACCCCTACTGAACATTTAGTTTCTTTCCTAATTTTTTACTCTTAAACACTGACCATTTTTTAAAGTTTTCAGCTGGGCGAGGTGGCGCACGCCTGTAATCACACCACTTTGGGAGGCCGTGGTGGGTGGATCATTTGAAGTCAGGAATTCGAGACCAGCCTGGCCAACATGGTGAAATTCCATCTCTATTAAAAATACAAAAAAAATTAGCTGGGCATGGTGACGCACGCCTGTAATCCCAACTACGGGGGAGGCTGAGGCAAGAGAATCACTTGAACCCAGGAGACGGAGGTTGCAGTGAAGTGAGATCGCACCACTGCACTCTAGCCTGGGCGGCTCAGTGAGACTCTGTCTCAAAAAAAAAAAAAGTTTTCTTGTGCACAAATTTTTCTTTGCATCTTAGATTATTTCCTTAGGATAAACTCCTAGAGAGGGAATTACTTGGACCAAAGGGTATGAGAACATTTGTAACACTCCTGATACAAATTGTCAAAATGACCTCCAGAAAGATGATATGGTGTCTTTTTCAAAGGAAAAGTTAAAGTGCTTTTTAAGTTTAGAAGGTATTATCTTTTTGCTTTTCACAGGGGACAGTCAAAACTTCACAGGGGGGAAATCAAGTTAAATTCAGAGCTGGATTTAGATGATGCCATTCTAGAGAAGTTTGCTTTCTCCAATGCTCTCTGCCTTTCTGGTAAGTTCCTACTGCTCATAGGATAGGGTACTACAGCTGTCATTTCATTGAGGGAAGTTTAAATATGTAGTAATGATTTTTGAAGTATATTTTCAGAATACTCAACAAAGGCTTAGCATTCCTTTTCCTTTTTTTGCCTCTGTCAGAAAAAATATCTGGTATAAAAGGTAGTACTGTGCTGAAGTTACTCATTCCTTATTAATTGTATTAATAAAGCTTAACCTTTCCAAAAGTAGTTTTTAGATGATTATATTAGCTTTTGTTTTTTTCTCTTCTGTCTATGAAATTGTTATTCTTAGATAGTCTGTAATCCAGACAGAGATGCCCAGCCTTGTGTGACTGGGCACAGGTCCCGGTGTAGAAAAACATACTCTAGTGTTTCATAGCAATGGGACCCAGAGTCACAGTGGCTGTAAGTTTGTTCTGAAAGATCCATGTCCCGAATAAAACGATAGAAGTTCTTTAAGAATGTCTTTCGCCAGCAGTCTACCTTAGATGGCTGCCGCAGCATCCTGTCCATCCCACCCTGAAGGGCTTCGGAGATTTCTGAGGTTTAGTCCTCATCCTGAGGAGTAAAGGAGAGGCCAGGAAAGTCTTAGTCCCTCCTGCAGAGCTACCCATCGTATCAAGGTGTACCCTACCCTCCTCAGTTTCCAAGATGTAATATTAGAAAATCAAGAATTCTACTAAACGTAGTTTTGGTCTACCAACAGTTCATGGGAAGCGATTCAGTTTCCTCTATCCACTTTAATTCTGTCCTTTATGATAATTAACTGTTCTTAAGTTATATTTTCAAGTTTTTTTTTTTCAAGTACTTTTTCTTAACCTATTATTGAAATAGTAGTGAAGATACTATGCAATTACGTATTTTATATAAATGTGAATATGATGATAAAGAAATGTTCCATTATTAATTTTTTTCCCAGTAAAACTGGCAATTTGGGAAGCATCACTGGATAAATTTATTGAATCTATTCAGTCAATTCCTGAGGTAATTATATCAATTTTATGCTTATTCAAGGATTGATTTTTATATGGAAAAAATATGAATTTCCCAATATAACAATACATAGTTGTCCCTCAGTATCCGTGGGAGATTTGTTCCAAGACCCCACTGGATACCAGAATCTACCAATGCCCAAGTCCCTGATATAAAATGGTAAATATTTGCCTATAACCTTTGCATATCCTCCCGTATACTTTCAACCATCTCTAGATTACTTATAATACCTAATATAATGTAAATACCATGTAAATAGTTGTTATACTGTATTGTTTAGAAAATAATGACAAGGAAAAAGAGTTTGTACGTGTTCAGTACAGATGCAGCCATTCTTTTTTCTCTAAATATTGTCAATTTGCAGTTGGTTGAATCTGCAGTTGCAGAACTTACAGAGGGCCGATTGTTTAGGAGTACAACAAAATTATTATAAACAATAAGAAAGCTACACTAAACTTAAGCAAACTAGAACTCCCAGTTGCATGTAAAATGGCAAAATAAGAAACTTCATATTGATTATTTTTTACTTTTTAAAACTTCAAATTGTTTTCCTCTGTTGGTGCAGTATTTTTTTTTTTTAATATTAATATAATTGAAATGGGGTCTGGCCATGTTGCCCAGGCTGGTCTCGAACTCCTGGGCTCAAGCAGTCCTCCAGCCTTGGCCTCCCAAAGTGCTGGCATTACAGGCCATGAGCCACCATGTCCATCAGTTGCAGTATTTTTAATGTAACTGAATTAAAGAAAAAAGTGAAATGTTTCCTCTCTAAGAAAGGAAATTATGACCACTTTTCCTGATTTAAGAAAGTGTTTGATAAATTATGAGAAAAATAGTGACTTGAAAAATACTTATAAAGTTATATTAACATTTCAGTATACATTAAAAATCATTTTATTGTAATTAACTATCTTTATTGTGAAAGAGTAATCTAATTATACTTCGGAAAGGAGGCCCTGCTTTTCCACTAAGAGATTAGGAATGTATATCTCATATGAAATGCTGATGAGAAGGGAAATGTAAAAAGGGAATATACAATTTCTACCTAATAAAGTTATGAAATTTCAAGGTGAGTTAAGACATTAATCTGGGAGACAGCCATCCTAAAAAATATTTACATAGGATCCATATCGTGCCACTTCAGATTTTGCCCTGTTGACCAAATGCTTATTAGAAAGAGAGATACATGGTGTTTTGGTTTTTTTGATTCCCTCTCAACTAGGCTTTAAAAGCTGGGAAGAAAGTGAAACTATCTCATGAAGAAGTCATGCAGAAAATCGGGGAACTCTTTGCCCTAAGGTAAAAGTTTTCTCTCTTAATAAAATATTTCATATATTTAACAATCTCAAGAAAACATTCCCATAGTTCTGTGGTAAAGAGCAAACATTTACACCTTTATGGAAATTGTAGCTGTTTTCATTTCATTGGTTATAAGCAGGGAGAACTCTTACCCATTAGAAGTAGTTGGGCTATGTTAAGACTGTACTGAAAGAAATTATGCATGTGCAAAAGAGATCATGATTCATCTACATTAAACCCACATTAAGGAACACAGTAGATGTTCTTTGAAGGTAGAAAGACATATTCCTGAATTTGGTTAATGGGAATTCTCTGTAAAACTGTATCACTGCATCCTAATGCTAACTAGACCTAATTGCTACAGAAAAGTTTCTTTGAATCTGAGACACCAAGATGCCACTGGAGAGAAAAACTGCTGCCAGTTAAACTATGACAATACTTTTTTTATCAGAGGATTAAAATTTTACACTTACTGAAATAGCTTCTAGTCTTAGCTGGATATAAATTATATCACATTCCCTCTTAGGCATATATGAAAAGGAGAGCATAAGAAAATAAATTATTTAAGGCAAAGACAAGTAAGTCTCAACTGCCACCTGTCAGCCACCGAGATGGTAAAATGGGAATAACTATGTCTAAAAACTGATGACTCATTTAAATAAGTGTCTGGAAAGGTTTTCAGCTTATTTTATTCTTGTAGTTGTCCCAGGATTTATGGAATGAAACATCCCAGATGTTGGTGTTTTTCTCGCAGGCAGCATTGTCCAGTTTATCCCTTCTAGCATGTGGAGTGAGTTACCAGAGCTCATTGCAAATGTTCACCTAAGACTTATTTTTCCACATTCTCCTTAGACGCTCTGCCTGGAGAGGAGAAGTGGTACAGTGTTTCATTGTCTATGTATCTCTCATAGCTCAGGACCTCTAGTTCAGGGTGCCAGCAAAAATTAAAAACCCATCCATCAGGAGCATCCTGTAGCAGATCTGAAGCCTCAAATTCTCTGAGAAGTAGGGTACAGAGATTCTTCTCTCCTGTTCTCTTGGTCATGCAAGTAGAATTTGATATTAGTGAATTATAATATCCAAACTGAATAGTTAGGACTAAATATACGTAGGTTTGTGAATAGTTTCTATAAAGGCTTACTTTTATTATCCTGTTTTCTTACTTGTACAATTAAAATGCTTATTTGTTAATACAAGGAATGTGATACATCTGTGAAAATAAACGTGGCAAATAATATTAGATTAAAAAACTAAATCTAAATTTATATAGGGTATGATCCCATTTGTGTAAGCAAATAAAAATATTCATGTTTATCTTTATATGCATACACATATACATGTATTTGCTTGCACACACATGCATGTATGAATACAGAAAGATCTGGAAGGACCCAGCAAAGTGTCTCTACAGGCCTGTCCTTGGGGAGAATAAAGGCTTTGAGTCGTGTGGTAGCATAAGAGGGCCTACCACTATTTTTCTGAATCCTTCTCTAGGATAGTTTCCTTTTTTTTTTTAATCATGAACTAGTATGTATGTGTTACTTTTTTTTTTTTTTTAAGTCAGGGTCTCGTCCTGTCACCCAGACTAGAGTGCAGTGGCATGATCATAGGTCACTGAAGCCTTGATCTTCCGGGCTCAGGGATTCCTCCTGCCTCACCCTCGTGAGTAGCTGGGACCACAGGAGTGATCTACCACATCTAGCTAATTTTAAAAATTATTCATAGAGACAGTGTCTCAAACCCTTGCTCAAGCCATCTCTTCCCTTGGCCTCCCAAAGTGCTGGGATTACAGGTGTGAGCCACCACATCAGCTTATGTGTACTTTTATAACTTAGATTTTTATTTAGTTAAATATCTAAGTGTAAGACCAGGCGCAGTGGCTCACACCTGTAATCCCAGCACTTTGGGAGGCTGAGACAGGTGGATTGCTTGAGGCCAGGAGCTCAACACCAGCCTGGCTAACATGATGAAACCCCATCTCTACCAAAAATACAAAAATTAGCTAGGAGTGGTGGTGTGCGCCTGTAATCCCAGCTTCTTGGGAGGCTGAAGCACGAGAATTGCTTGAACCCAGGAGGCAAAGGTTGCAGTGAGCCAGGACCACACCACTGCACTCCAGCCTGGGCGACAGAGCAAGATTCTGTCTCAAAAAAGAAAAAGGCCGGGCACGGTGGCTCACGCCTGTAATCCCAGCACTTTGGGAGGCCGAGACGGGCGGATCACAAGGTCAGGAGATCGAGACCATCCTGGCTAACATGGTGAAACCCCGTCTCTACTAAAAAATACAAAAAACTAGCCGGGCGAGGTGGCGGGCGCCTGTAGTCCCAGCTACTCGGGAGGCTGAGGCAGGAGAATGGCGTGAACCCAGGAGGCAGAGCTTGCAGTGAGCTGAGATCCAGCCACTGCACTCCAGCCTGGGCGACAGAGTGAGACTCCGTCTCAAAAAAAAAGAAGAATAAGAGTAAGATTTATCAATTTTTACCTGTTTATATCTTCTTAATCTGCTCAGGAGGCCGAGGGAGGAAGATCACTTGAGCCCAGGAGTTTGAGGCTGCAGTAAGCTATGATTGTGTCACTGGACTCCAAACTGGGTGACATGGGAAGACATTATCTCTAAAAAAAATTTTTTAATGAAAAAACAACAAAAAAGTGTGTACATATTAAATTTTTTT
>NW_012115389.1:3459091-3463609 GCF_000951035.1 Colobus angolensis palliatus
TTTGGAAGCCTAATGGTCCATCAGGAAGTTCTTGTCAAGTATCAAGCAAGAGTTCCTGACTGCCCCTGATCTGTCATGGTGACAGTGAGAATAGAAATAAATTTAAGAAGGAATCATGTAAGACAAGTGATAAGTAATGGCAGACCATGGGGAAGGAAGAATAAAGGATGACTGATGTTTGCCTGGAGGTGACAAGTAGAAAGGTAGAAAAACAACGAGAGGTCAGAGAGGAGATGCTGAGATTAGAGTAGCAACAAGATACCCAATTAGCTCCATCATGTAGGCATTTAGAAGGGCAGAAGCAAAGTCGAGAAGAGAGACGTGTATCAAGAAATCCCAGCACTTTGGGAGGCCAAGGTGGGTGGATCACCTGAGGTCGGGAGTTTGAGACCAGCCTGGCCAACATGGCGAAACTCTGTCTCTACTCAAAATACAAAAATTAGCCAGGCATGGTGGCACGCACCTGCAGTCCCAGCTACTCAAGAAGCTGAGGCCAGAGAATCACTTGAACCCAGGAGGCGGAGGCTGCAGTGAGCTGAGATTGAGCCACTGCACTCCAGCCTGGGTGACAGAGTGAGACTGCGTCAAAAAAAAAAAAAAAAAAAGCTGTAGTGATGGAGGTAGACCACATGTGGAAAGAGCATAGAAAACAGAAAATTGACATTAGTAAAATGTGTACACGTAGTTCCGTGACATTTTGCCACATCTATAGATCCATGCAACCACACGAACAAGACACAAAACTGTGCCAGGTGCAGTGGCTCACGCCTGTAACCCCAGCACTTTGGGAGGCCAGAGGTGGGCAGATCACTTGAGGCCAAGAGTTCAAGACCAGCCTGACCAATATGGTGAAACCCTGTCTCTACTAAAAATACAAAAATTAGCTGGGTGTGGTGGTGCCTGCCTGTAGTCCCAGCTACAGGGAGGCTGAGGCAGCAGAATTGCTTGAACCCAGGAAGTGGAGGTTGCAGTGAGCTGAGATTGTGCCATTGCGCTCCAGCCTGGGTGTCGCAGCGAGACTCCATCTCAAAAAAGCAAAACAAAAAGACACAAAGCTATTTTATCACCACACAGTTCTTCCTCATGCTACCCTGTATAGTCACACCACCCTCCCCCTACCCAGACTGTCCCTAACCCCTGGCAGTGAGTAATCTCCATCTCCATAATTTTGTCATTTTGAGGATGTTATATAGAGTCATACAGCATGTGACTTTTTAACTGGCTTTCTTCATGGAGCATAATGCCCTCAACTTGGATCCTTCCAAATTGTTGCTTGTATCAAAGTTCCTGTCTTCCTGTGGTTACTGAAATATTTTCTGGTATTTCATTTTGATGTTATTTTTTAGTATATCTCTTTGCATAGATATTTAGTGGTTGCTCTGGTTATTACATATGTATATAACTTATTACAATCTACTGATTTCAACATCTTGCAGATTAAATCAAGTATAGAATCTTTATTTCCCTGATGGGTGATTGGATGCAGAAAAAAAAAAATCCTTATTTCTTCTATATTCCTTTACCCTTCCTTATTTATAATTTTCTTAACTATTCTTCTGCAGACATAGGAAACTTCATCAGATAATGTTATAATTTTTGCTTCAACCATCAAACATAATTTAGAAAACTAAGAAAAGTAAAGTCTTGTAGGTACCCATGTTTTTATCCTTTCTGTTCTTTTTTTCTTCTGATATTCTAAGATTTCTCTTACTGTTTTTTGTTTTGTTTTGCTTTGTTTTGTGTTTCTCCAAGAACTTTATTTAGCCATCCTTTTAAGGTAAGTCTAGTGAGACAGATTCTCTTAGTTTGTCTTCATCTGAGAGTGTATTAATTTTCTCTTCATTCCTGAAGGATATTTCCTAGAAATAGGATTCTGGGTGGACAGTTTTCTTTCTTTCAGCACCTGAAAAATGCCATGCCACTTTCTTCTGACCTCCATGGTTTCTGATAGGAAATCTTTCATAATTCTTTGACATGTGCATTTTATCTTTTATCATTTCACAAGGTCTTTGAGGCTCTGTTCACTTCTTTTCCAGTATATTTTGTCTCTGTTAAGACTGGGTAATTTCCTTTGTTTCATCTTCTAGTTCATTGATTCCTTCCTCTGTTACATTCATTCTGCTGCCCATCATTGAGTTTTTTATTTCATTTATTGTATTTTTCAGTTCTAAAATTTCCATGTTTTTGTCTTTGTATCTTCTGTTTCTTTGCAGAGACTTCCTGCTTTTTCATTTGTTTCAAATGTGTTCAGAATTGCTTATTGAGTCATTTTTATGATGGTTGCTCTAACATCATCTGATAATACCTAACCTCAGATACTTCTTGATGTTAGTGTCTACTGATTTTCTTTTCTTATTCCCTCCAACTAATTTTAATACCTTCAGTTTCCCTTATTGCCTCAAATGTTCTGGCTTAATATACAAGGTCCTTCCTATTGTATCCCTTTTTCAATCATATTTCCTACCAATCCCCACATTCACCTTGTATCACATCAAAAATAAAGGATTAGCCTGGGAAACACAGTGAGACCTCATTTCTACTAAACGGTTTTTTAAAAAATTAGCCAGGTATAATGGCATGTGCCTGTAGTCCCAGCTACCCTGGGAGGCTGAGGCAGGAGGATTGCTTTAGCACAGGAGTTTGAGGCTGCAGTGAGCCATGATCACGCCACTACATCCTAGTCTAGATGACAGAGCAAGACCCTGTCTCAAAAAATAAAAATAAAAAATACATGATTTATAATTTCAAAACCCTACCATGACTTATTGAATGCTATGTTCCACTTTAGTGTCTACACTTTTTTCCTCTAAGCTAGACACTGCCCCTTGCAAAACCATATCAAAGGTATCTGCAGTTGTCACTTATCTTGGTACCACCTATTCCTCTGTAGGTGTCTTCCAGCACAGGACAGTAGAGATCATCACCACTGGTCAGGGCAAGAAAACCAAGCTATGTTGCTCTTAGCTGACACAGAAAGATTGATTAGTGATGGTTTAGGAGTCAAATTCAGTGGACTCCATCAATACAATTTTAGATACCAAAGGTCTAAGTAGACACTGATTTGACAGTCTAATTATCTGGTCAGACATGAAAAGCACTGGACTTTCTTGGTGGTTGACTGTGCACACAGGCTGAAGATCCAGAGGAGGCAAGGGAGGAGTACTAAAAGCTTTATACAGATGAGGTATTTCCTGTGGTTGCGTTAGCTATTGCTGTGTAACAAATTACCCCAAAACTTGGTGGACTGAAACACCCACTTACTGGCTGGGCATAGTAGCTCACGCCTGTTACTCCAGTACTTTGGTAGACTGACGCAGGCAGATCATTTGAGGCCAGGAGTTCAAGACCAGTCTGGCCAACATGGTGAAACCCCGTAAATTAGTCAGGCATGGTGGCATGCGCCTGTAGTCCCAAGTAGCTGATTCTGGAGGCTGAGGCACGAGAATCACTTGAGCCCAGGAGGCAGAGGTTGCAGTGAGCTGAGATTGCACTACTGCACTCCATCCTGGTGACAGAGTGAGACTCCGTCTCAAAAAAAAAGAAAGAAATGAAACACCACTTACTATCTCAGTTTTTGTGGGTCAGGAATCGGTGCAGCTTAGCTGGGTCCTCTGATGCTGTGTTTCTCACAAGGCTGCAGTCATCTCAGAGATTCACTTCCTAGTTCACTCGTGGTTATTGGCTGGATTTCGTTCTTCTCAGGCTATTAGATTGAGGCCTCAGTTCCTCATAAGCTGTTGTCCAGAGGCTTCTCCATAGAGCATCTCGCAATGTGGCAGCGTGCTTCATTGGAATGAACAAGTGGGGGAGTGATATGGCTTAGATCTGTATCCCTGCCCAAATCTTGTGTCACCCCGTGTTGGAGGTAGGTCCTGGTGGGGGGTGATTGGATCATCAGGGTAGATTTCTCATGAGTGGTTTAGCACCATGTGCTAAACAGTGGTGCTGTTCTTGTCATAGTGAGTTCTGGCGAGGTTGTTTAAAAGTGTGTAGCACCTGCATCTCCCCTCGCGCTCGCGCTCTCGCTTCTGCCATGTAAAGTACCTGCTCTCCCTTCACTTCTCACCATGATTGTAAGTTTCTGGAGGCTTCCCCAGAAACCAAGTACATGCCAGCATCATGCTTCCTGTAGAACCGTGCAGAGCCATGAGCCAATTAGGCCTCTTTTCTTTATAAATTTCCCAGTCCCAGGTATTTTTTTATAGCAATGAGAGACTGGACTAATACAGAGAGGAAGAGTGACTGTCAGGAAGAGAATGCTAGTAAAACAGAAGTCACACTCTTTTGAAACCTCATCACAGAAGTCACATCCCATCACTTTTGCTGTGCTCTCTTTGTTAAAAACAAGTTAGGGTCCGGTGCAGTGGCTCATGCTTGTAATCCTAGCCCTTTCGGAGGCTGAGATGGGAGGATCACTTGAGGCCAGGAGTTCAAGACCAGCCTGGTCAACATAGTGATACCCCATCTCTTTAAAAAAGAAATTTTTCTTTTTTTTTGAGACGGAGTCTCGCTCTGTTG
>NW_012115389.1:3464676-3468029 GCF_000951035.1 Colobus angolensis palliatus
CACTTCACTCCAGCCTGGGTGCAACAGCAAAACTTCGTCTCAAAAAAAAAAAAAAAAAAGGCAAGTTATTAGGCTGAGCCTCTACTCTCAAGGGTAGGGGATTACACAAAGGTGAACACCAAGAGGTGGGGAGTCTTTGGGTGACATCTTAGAAATCTGCCTACCACAGTGGTTTTGAAAAAGATGGAGAAAATTCTAGAAACCTACTTTATGACCACTGACCCACATGATCCTCATACGAACAATTACTTTAATGGTTGCCAGCTTCAGGCCATCAAAGATGGTGGAACCATTGCTGATCTCATTGTGTTCTGAACCGTCAGCAAGCCAAATGCCACTGCTCTCGGCTTGGACGAGAACGTTAATGCCAAAATTGATGATCTGATCTTTGACCTGGGTGGCATTTTTTATCTGTCCATCCTCAGTATTCAAGATGGAATTACTGAAGTCAAGTCTACAACTGAGGATACCCACCTGAGTGAAGAATACCTTGACAACTAAGTGGTCAGCTGTTTCATGGCTGAGATCAACTGCAGGTATAGAAAGGACACCCGTGAGAAGAAGCAAGCTGCCCAAGCCCCTTCTGCCTCTACTAAATATACTCTTCATTCTAGTGTCGGGGCCAATTTGAGATTGAGTCCCTCCATGAAGGGGTTCACTCTATGCCTCTGTGCACATGAGCAGCTGGAAGAATCGAAAGCCACCTGTCCCTGGCACCCTACACCTGTGGAGAAAGCCATAAGCAGTGTCACCCAGACACACCACCAGTCCTTCACGGGTGGCTCCATCTATATCCCCAAGATTCAAAATCTCCTATAGGGCCAGGTGTGGTGGCTCACGCCTGTAATCCCAGCACTTTGGGAGGCCAAGGTGGGAGGATGGCTTGAGGCCAAAAGTTTGAGGCCAGCCTGGCCAACATGGTAAAACCCAGTCTCTACTAAAAATACAAAAATTAGCCAGGCGTGGTGGTGCATGCCTATAATCCCAGGTACATGAGGGGCTGAGGCACAAGAATCACTTGAACATGGGAGGCGAAGGTTCCAATGAGCTGAGATTGCACGACTGTATTCCAGCCTGGGTGACACAGTAAGACATTTCTCCAAAAAAATAATAAAGTAAGATAAAGTCTCCTACAGGAAGAACTAGAGCTGAATTTATTTGCAGGCAGCATGATCTTGTATGTAGAAGACCTGAAAGAATCTACAAAGAAGCTACCAGAATAAGTGAGTTTATCAAGGTTTCAAGATCAATGTATAAAAACGGTTATCTTTTGTTATACTACCAATACACAACTGGAAAATGAAATTTTAAAAATACTGTTTATAGTAGCACCCAAAACTTGAATTACTCAGGTTTGAATTGAGTGATTCAACTATTCCAGAATAATGTTAATTAATCAATCGGAGTAATCTGAGCAAGCTAATTATTTATTTCATTCCCATCTCACTCTGGGACATCGTTTTTGGTGTGAAATCTTCTGCAGGAGTTATGAAATACCTAAAAGGTCTCAAACTACAGTTCTCAGTTTCCCAGCATCCTGAAGGCAGTTCAGACTCGTTGGATTATGTCAAGGTTATTTAGAAGGGGTTGAAAGAGTTCACCCTGCCTTAGGCTCAGCATAGTGTTGGCATTATAGTCTTCCAAGAAAACAGATGGAACAAAGAGTGGGGGGGTTTTTTTTCCCCCCTCAAAAAGTAGAAGGGTCTTGAGAAAATAGGGGTGAGTAGGCATAATACATGCTAAAAAGTTGAGCACAGAGGTCCAGATGCAGAGAGCAGTTACAGTGTCATGGGACAGAAACTAGTTGGCAGTGGATCCCTCGCTCCATTTTCTCACGTCGTTATCCCCCGAAGTCCTGTCATTGAGGCTTCTGTCCCCATGCCACCTACTCCATGAACACTTGTTTGTTGTCATGACTTCTAATCCCACATTCTCATGGTGATTTTCAAATGTCTCTCTCATCCCAGTCTCTCGTCTGCCTTCCAAACGTTTCCAGTTGCCCCTCAATCTCACAGATCTTCCTCATTTACATATCTCATCACATCCTTTTAAAAATTACGTGTGCACCATTTTCCACTAGAATGTAAGCCCCTTGAAATCGGAGACCATGATTATTTTCTTGCCTGTTCTTGGCAAAGGCCTCATACAGTATGTCCTCAAAAAATATTTGTAGGAGTTAGTCAGCTGATTAAGATTTCAAAATGAAATTTGTATTCCCCCCACCCCCAGAAAATGGTAAACCTTTTCAGTTCTCTATTTCAGCTCATGGGAGGACCTTCTAGCCTCACCTATCTAGTCATTCAACCAGAAACTTAAAAGTCATCTGGGTGTCCTTCTTCTCCTTCACCCTCCATATCCAGTCAAACAATCTTTTTATTTTCCTCTTAGTATCATGGATTCATTAACAAACATTTATTGAAAGCCTGTGTGATAGGCCCTGGGCTGGTGAAACAGGGGAGTACCATATACCCTGATTTCAAGCCCCCAACTATTAATGTTCATCCACACAGCCCCTCATCTTCCTTTCCCATCTGGACTTGTCTAATTTCTTCTTCACTCTGTCTCCAGACTGGACCTTTTTCCAGTCTCTCTGCACCCTTTGGCTGGAAGACAGAGACATGTCTATTTCACCATTCTGTCTCGTCTTCCCAGCATAGTACAGTAAATGTTAAACAAATACTTCCAGATTGAAGAGGCCTCCCCATTACCTGCAGAATGAAGTTCAGATATTCTAGCATGACATGTTGCTTTCCTATTGCTGCTTAACCTAGTGGCTTATCAGAAATTTATCATCTTACTGTTCTGTAGGTCAGAAGTCTGGCATGGCCTAAAGTTGACTCCTCTTTGGAGACTGTGGGTAGAATCCATTTCCTCATCTTTTCCAGTGACTGGAGGCCACCCATATTCCTTGCTCATGGCCCCTTCATCTAACAAAGGCCAGTGGAATCCTCATATTGTATCATTCTGAACTCTTCTGCCCCTCATTTCCACTTTTAAGGACCCTTGCGATTACATTGGGCTTACCCAGATAATCTAGGATTATCTCCCCATCTTAAGGTCAGCGAATTAACAACTTTAATTTCTTATACATTCTTAATTCTCCTTTGCCGTATTATATTCACAGGTTCCAAGAATGAAGACATAAATATCTCTGGGGTGGGGGACATCATGTACACAGTACCTCTCAATCTAGTACTAACTTACCTTCTTTTTTTTTCTGAGACAGAGTGCAATGGCATGGTCTTGGCTCACTGCAACCGCCAGCTCCTGGGTTCAAGTGATTCTCCTGCCTCAGCCTCCCAAGTAGCTGGGATTACAAGCGCCCGCCACCACACCCAGCTAATTTTTGTATT
>NW_012115389.1:3469604-3478716 GCF_000951035.1 Colobus angolensis palliatus
ACCCAGGCTGGAGTGCAGTGGCGTGATCTTGGCTCACTGCAGCCTTGACCACCTGAGCTCAAGCAATCCTCCCACCTCATCCCCGCCAGGTAGCTGGGGCTACAGGCACACACCACCATGCCTGGCTAATTTTTTTGTAGAGACAATGTTTCACTGTGTTGCCCAGGCTGGTCTCCAACTCCTGAGCTCAAGTGCTCCTCCTGCCTCAGCCTCCCAAATGCCAGGATTACAGGCATATGCCACCCAGCAGCCCAGCCTAGTAAGGCAGTTTAATGCTATGTGCAAAAATCATAACATGGTACAGTAACACATTCCAATCAACTCCTGAACACGTACCTGTGATTTATCTCTTAATGTTCACTGACCAAACCTGTAACTTCAGTACACCCCATGAGACAAACTGTTCTAAAATTTTGCTTCCAGGATTTCCAGTTTCCAGAAGCAAGTGATATATAAAGATATTAGGTAGGCATTTAACAGTTGTCACATCCAAATTTTGAATTCAGGGACTTTATTTTCTTTGAACCCCTACAGCCAGCTTGTTTGGAGGCATCAGAATGCAGAACTGTTGCAGTTCAGTTGAAAGCAATGCCATCTAGTGGTGTGTGTGCAGCAGGTCAAATGTTAAGTGTAGGTTTTCTAGTAGAAAGTAAATTATCTTTAGGTCTTGCTAAAAAAACATGTTTCAAGTTTGCCTTTTTTAACTGCTAAAAAGGGCAGCTACTAAAAACTAGGACTCAAAAACCTATTTTTAGTTCTTCCATCAAAATCTTACAAATAGAGCTTCAGTATGCAAGTATTTCTTGCAGTTAAATCTGTACATTACAAAATGTCTCTGGGTGGATTCACAAGAAACTGATAATGTTGCTGGCTGCCTTTGGGGAGAGAACTGAGGAGCAGGATTTTTCACTGTGTAGCTATAAAATTTTTATGCATATGACCGTATTAAGTTGTTTAAATATAAATACGTTACTAAAATTTTTCTTACACAGGTCATGAATGAAAAACTTCAACACTGCATGGAACTAACAGATCTAATGCGGAATCACCTGAATGAGAAGAGGGCACTCCGCTTGGAGTGGATGATTGTCATCCTCATTACCATAGAGGTAAGATGGAAGTGCTGTGTACCGTAATCAGTTACCATCTCTTAACAAATACAGGGGCTATGCTAATAAGATAGTTTGAGATAGAACATTATTAGCAGGAAAGAGGCTGACTTTGTTATCATTACTGTTTGGAAGTTTCAAATTACTATTTTGCAAATACATTAAAAGTAATTTTTGAAAAGGTTCACTTTTTAAAATTTGAGAGTGGACCTCAAGGTTCTGCATTTTTAAAGACAGCATTTGGAAAAAGTTCTAGCTGTTAATTTATAATGTACAGCTCAACATCAAATCAAGCATCCATGCCTCCAATTCACAGCTTGCTATGTGAGAAAGGGCAAACATTTACCTTACTTTGGGAGCATTTCTCATTAATCAGAATCTTGGAAGTCATTTTAGTTTGTACCCATAATTTGCCTGTCATTAAATAATTCTCACTTTTTATTCTAAGGTAATGTTTGAGCTGGGACGAGTATTTTTCTGATCAAGTGATAACCAAAGTGTCACTGCAAGAGATATTCAAGTTCTACAATCAAAAAAATAAATGTTCAGCCAGGCTCAGCGGCTCATGCCTGTAATCCCAGCACTTTCAGAGGCCAAGGATGGTGGCTCATTTGAGGTCAGGAGCTCAAGACAAGTCTGGCCAACATGGTGAAACATCTCTACTGAAAATACAAAAATTAGCCAGGTGTGGCACACGCCCATGATCTCAGCTACTCGGAAGGCTGAGGCAGGAGAATCTCTTGAACTTGGGGAGGTCGAGGTTGCAGTGAGCTAAGATCATGCCACTGCACTCCAGCCTGGGCGTCTCAAAAATAAAAATTAATGTTCACTAATGGGTGATCATTTAATAGGTGTTTTTTTAATCAAGAAATTATCTTTTTCAGCCCCCAATATATCGTGTGAATAAAAATGAATCTAGTGTTTACATTTACATCACTGACAATTCAAAAGGAAAATATTTCAGTTAAGAACTTTGGGGGCCGGGCGCGGTGGCTCAAGCCTGTAATCCCAGCACTTGGGGAGGCCGAGACGGGCGGATCACGAGGGAGGTCAGGAGATCGAGACCATCCTGGCTAACACAGTGAAACCCCGTCTCCACTAAAAAATACAAAAAAACTAGCCGGGCGAGGTGGCGGGCGCCTGTACTCCCAGCTACTCGGGAGGCTGAGGCAGGAGAATGGCGTAAACCTGGGAGGCGGAGCTTGCCGTGAGCTGAGATCCGGCCACTGCACTCCAGCCTGGGCGACAGAGCGCGAGACTCTGTCTCAAAAAAAAAGAACTTTGGAAAACCTTAGCATCTAGGAAATCTTGGCAGATACTTTTTAAAGCCAAAGGACTTAGGCTT
Organism: Colobus angolensis palliatus; assembly: GCF_000951035.1. Taxonomy (NCBI): domain Eukaryota; kingdom Metazoa; phylum Chordata; class Mammalia; order Primates; family Cercopithecidae; genus Colobus; species Colobus angolensis. Next base: position 3,472,059 of record NW_012115389.1, read on the forward strand.
TAGACACCACAACTTAACCTATACCCAGGGAATCGCATCATGACCCTGGCTAAGGGAACCATACAGGAACTCGTGTTGAAATCAATATATACAGGCCTGGTGCGGTAGCTCACACCCGTCACACCTGTAATCCCAGCACTTTGGGTGGCCGAGGCGGCTCAGGAGATTGAGACCATCCTGGCTAACACAGCAAAACCCTGCCTAAAAATACAAAAAATTAACCGGGCGTGGTGGCAGGCGCCTGTAGTCCCAGCTACTCAGGAGGCTGAGGCAGGGTGAACCCGAGAGGCAGAGCTTTCTGTGAGCTGAGATCACGCCACTGCACTCCAGCCTGGGCAACAGAGGGAGACTCAGTCTCAAAAAAAAAAAAAAAAAACCAATATATACAGTAACAAGACAGGCTTCCAGTGGCAGAGATGAAATCTTAAATACCTATTTTAGATGGCATGATTTGAGTATGGCTGTTCACTGGCACCTTTTATTAATACTTTGTCCTTTCACCAAGTTAGTCACAATATTCTTCCCACAGACATTTGTTTCAGACATATTTTGGGGAAATTTAAAAAATACCAAGCACAAAGAATCTAACATCTACATATTTACCTCCTTGGGTTGACAACATTTAAAAAAAAAAAATCAAATCTTTATCTTCACTGCTTTTTATGCATAACCCCTCATGCCCCACTATAGTCCTCACTTGTCAACTTTTTTTTCACACATATCCTTTTGTTTTGCAACTCACTTAACTGCTACACAGTATTATACTGAGAATACATTCATCTGATGGACATATTTATTTGCAGTTAACAGTGCTAGGATAAACATCTGATGTCTTCCAGCGAGAGTTCTTCAGTAGCTGTCTTCCATCTGAGGTACCTGCCTGTATGCCAAGGGTACCCACAAAAATTCTCCAAGGAGCATATAGGCACGAATAGTTCAAGAACTGCTTTTTAGGATGGGTGTGGTGGCTCACGCCTGTAATCCCAGCACTTTGGGAGGTCAAGGTGGGAGCACTGCTTGAGGCCAGCAACCCTGTCAAAATAACTTTAAAAATTGCTTTCTAGATCAAGCTCCTCCTGATTTTCATAAAATCAACATACCTGTGTGCACACCTGCAGTGTATCCTGTTCTTACCATCTTCTCTTATCACACTTACACAAGAGGCATCTCTCACCTATCCTCAATAGTTTGGTCCACTATATTCAATAACTTAAATACATTAAATCTATTTGTCAACATTTTTGGAAAGCCACAAAAACAAAAGAGGACAATTTGAAAGATTGCTAAATGCAACCTTCCTTTAATTGAGGCCATTATGTTTTCTCCTATTTTTTTTAGGAGGTACAATTCCAGTAAAATTTTACTGCAAGTATCAATGTATACAATTTGCTGTTTTGGTCAACTAATTAGTAGTAACAATGTGAAATAGTCCAGAAAAAAAACATGAACATTTGATGCCTTATGGTTACAGCAAATTAAATACTTCAAGTTATATTTAAAAATTTACAAGAAATGAAAGGATCAAAAGAGGTTCATAAACATTTATTAGCATAAAGTGTTGTAAAGGAAATGTAACACAAATACATTTTCAAGAGGAAAAACATTTGCATAGTTCACCTATGTTTACATGGATCATGGTGGACAATCAGCTCAGTACACTATCACAATGCACTAAATTAGAAGGGCTTTCCTTAAGTAACAAAACAGCTTTATTTTAAAATACCAATATTTATGATACACTGGCAATTACATCTTTTTCAACTAATCTTATGATTTAAAACTTCAACTTAAAGTTATGAAAGTTTAAAGAACTGTTTTAGTTGTAACATAAGTAAAAACTTTCACTTACTTAATAAAGTAAAAACTTTATTAAGATCACCACCTCTCTAAGAACAAAATGACCAAGAAATTACACAGAGTATTTACAGCCTAAAGTAAGTACATTCACCACTGGCTCCCAAAATTCTCAAAGTGGTATCTAATTTCTATCACACATGAGAGCTCACTGATTAAGACCAACCTGGATTTGAATTGTTTCACCACAAATTCTTGCTGTTACAACCTTGGACAAATCACTGAACCTCTTGGGCCTCAGTTTCCTCATCTGTGGAGTAGATTTAATTATTAAACTAGCTCACAGGTTGCTGTAAGAATTAATGAAATATGTGTGAACAGGAGGGTTTAATTATTAACCTGTCTCACAGGGTTGCTGTGAGATTAACTCCCAGATGAAATGGAGGCTAAATCAAATTCCCAGGAACCATCTTTGAATCTTTAAGAAATATCATAACTGAAACTTACAGCATAGATGTTACTGAATCCTGCACTGGAATAGAATGGTTAATTTAAATATAAAGCAATATTTTCACTGTATAAAACGGGTTGGCTCCTCAGTGCAAGCCCAAAAAGGCTTTTTTAAACTACACATTTTTGCATATACCAAACAGCGGTGGCCAACAGGTATTCTGGGGTGCCTTCTTGGATAACCGTAGCAGTCAGAAGCAGACTTTTTAAAAAAAAAATACATAAAATCAGTATCTTTCTAGTTTTACCATTTTAAAAATAAACCGTATTTGCCTATTTTAAATTACTGTCCTGTCTGCTACCTAAAGCAGGTTTTCCAAAGTATGGTCCTCAGACCAACTGCATCAGCAAATACTCAAGACTGTCCGTTAATATTACAGACTCCTGAGTTCTACACCATACTAAATCAGAACATCTGGGACCACAGCTAGGAAGTCTGTTTCTTCTAATTCTCCAGGAGACTCTTAGGCTCCCTAAGCTCTGAGAAGCACTAACTTAGTCTATGTATTGGTTTATACTCAGGTTACACAGATTTTAAATAATTCATCAGCACTCTCTTGCTAAGTACTAATCTCAAGTGACTCACTTCTCTCTTTCACCAACCCAATCTCCTCAGACCCTGCTCTATGCCTTTACAAAGTGCATGTGTTGGGATAAGGTGATGTGGATGAGAAGTAGAGGGAATTGTTCCAAATCCAAATCTCTAACTTTCAGCTCTCTCTATTGGTTCTGAATTGCCATTTTAAAGGAAGGTTTTAATGTCACCATTCTAAACTCCCTTCCCTCATAGAGGGTTAATGAAACAATTTTTTTTCTTTTTTCTTTTTCTGAGATGGAGTCTCACACTTTTGTCCAGGCTGGAGTGCAGTGGAGCCATCTCGGCTCACTGCAAGCTCCGCCTCCCAAGTTCATGCCATTCTCCTGCCTCAGCCTCCCAAGTAGCTGGGACTACAGGCGCCTGCCACCAGCCCGGCTAATTTTTTGTATTTTTAGTAGAGGTGGGGTTTCACCATGTTGGCCAGGCTGGTCTCGAACTCCTGACCTCAAGTGATCCACCCGCCTCAGCCTCCCAAAGTGCTGGGATTACAGGCATGAGCCACCATGCCTGGGCAACAAAAGTTTTTAAAGACCACATTTTCACTTTCTCTGAACAGTGTCAAACAAAACGTGAACTTTTAAATGTTTTAAAAACAAAACCTTTCCACATCCCCTAGACTGTCAAAATAATCTGGAAAGCATGCAGCATTGTAAAACTGACTCATACTCATTTTTTCATCCAATTTTACAATTATTTATTAGAAATTACGATGCGCTACTCTAAGATCTAAGACACAGTGCTAAAGATGACACATAGGGCCTCTGGCTTTCACGAAGCTTACATTCCAATGAAGACAGCAGGAAAACTAAGTAATCTGCTTATAGACATGCTCTATAAAGAAATCTAAGGCTGGGTGCGGTGGCTCATGCCTGTAATTCTAGTACTTTGGGAGGCTGAGGCGGGTGGAATCACCTGAGGTCAGGAGTCCGAGACTAGCCTAGTCAACATAGAGAAACCCCATCTCTACTAAAAATACAAAGTTAGCCAGGCATGGTGGCATGTGCCTGTAATCCTAGCTACTGGGGAGGCTAAGGGAGGAAAATCGCTTGAACCCAGGAGGCGGAGGTTGCAGAGCTGAGATGGTACCACTGCACTCTCCAGCCTGGGCAACAAGAGCGAAAATCCGTTTCAAAAAAAAAAATCTACACAAGAGGTGTAGAGAGGTGATATGAAAAGTCAGGAAAATGGAACAAACTAGTCAAAGAACTTAAAATTTACTTCAGATTTAGACATCACCAGTTGAATTTTAAAAACAAAACAGTAGAGATTCTGGTTAAGTAGAAACTTGACTTTTAATCTAGCTTCTACACACAAGGCTTGGGAAGTTGCTTACTCTTTTTTTTTTTGATACGGAGTCTCGCTCTGTTGCCCAGGCTGGAGTGCAATGGCAGGATCTAGGCTCGCTGAAAGCGCCGTCTCCCAGGTTCACTCCATTCTCCTGCCTCAGCCTCCCGAGTAGCTAAGACTACAGGTGCCCACCACCACGCCCGGTTAATTTTTTGTATTTTTTAGTAGAGACAGGGTTTCACTGTGTCAGCCACGAAGGTCTCGATCTCCTGACCTTGTGATCCGCCCGCCTCGGCCTCCCAAAGTGCTAGGATTACAGGCGTGAGCCACCGCGCCCAGCCAACTCTTAACAATTTAACAAAAACTAACGATGTAATTCCAATCAAATCTAAACCTCTAGCCACAAAACCTTAAAATCAAGGTGCTGATCTTAATCTGAAAAACCTCATGTGGTTTGGGTTCTGCTTACCTTAGAGATTTTGACTCTAAGCACCCAACGGCAATTAAGATTAGCTGAAATACTTGGCCAATGGTTCACTACTGAAACCTGATGAACTGGAATCCTCTGATTTTGTCTCTTTCAGACAAGGTGACCAACCATTCTGGGTTTTTTGGTTTTTTGTTTTTTGAGACACGGTCTCACTCTGTCACCAAGGCTGGAGTGCAGTCACAATCTTGGCTCACTGCAAGCTCCACCTCTTGGGTTCAAGCGATTCTCCTGCCTCAGCCTCCCAACCAGCTGGGATTACAGGCGTGCACCACCATGCCAGGCTATTTTTATTAGAGATGAGGTTTCACCATATTGGCCAGGCTGTTCTCGAACTCCTGACCTTGCGATCTGCCACCTCAGCCTTCCAAAGTGCTGGGATTACAGGCATGAGCCACAGCACTTGGCCCCATTCTGGGTTTGACTGGGACCAAGGGGTTTCCTGGGAGTAGCCAGACTTTCACTGCTAATACTGGCAAAGTCCTGGGCAAACCAGGACTGGTCACGCTATCTTCGGCCACATTTTAGAAACTGATACTTTAACAGCCACCTTTTTCAACTCTGGACTTTGCAGCAACTCTACAGAGCTTTAATATGGATCAACTACTAAAAACAAGAACCTTCCCTAAAGAAAAGCATGTCAATGTCACACACGGTTTTTACCAATCAGGTGGAAGTAATTTTTCCCTATAAATGTTACCATTTATTTTACTTTTAAACACAAAAATCATGAGCCAAACACTACTTGAAGAACTGTTAATGAATTCAGATTCACAATTAGGAAATAATGATTCAAAATTAAAATGTCTTTAAAGATCAGTTTTCAACGACTGATGGATGTAACAACTTGGACTAATCGCTCTTAACCCAACCTGGCTGGGAAAAAGAAGCCAGTCTGCAAAGGCGACATACTGTGTAATTCCATTTATGTAACATCCTAGAAAAGGTAAAACTATAGTGATGGACAACAGATTGGTGATAGCCAGAGGTTAGGAGTAGAAGCAGCACAGGTCTATAAAGACAGCAAAATAAAGTGATAGACCTGACCTATATTCTCGTGTTGGTGATTACACAAATAAATACTATGTTAAAATTCACAAAACGCTATACTAAAAAAAAAAAGTCACTTTTACTACATAATTCTAAGGTTTTTATTTTTTAAATCAGTGATTTCAAAAATACACTAATGATTTTATCATTTACTGAGGTACTGTGCTACGCCCCCTTCCTGTTTTGTTTTATATTCACCCAATGTTATGAGATAATTATTATTAACCCTATTCGAGGAAAAGGAAAAGTTGAGGCTCAGAGGTTCAGTAACATGCCCAAAACTATACAGTGTGTAAGGGATGGACCACAATTCCGACCCAGATCTGATGCCAAAGGCTATATTCTCAACCACTACCAAACACTACACTACACCCTCCTCTTCATAAATATCAACCACTCTGTCCCTCCTAATGACAGTATCAGGAGGCTATTGTTTCCTTATTCTGAACTCAATACACTATTGATAACGTGAACATAGGGAGAAGCAAAACATGATTCTAGAGCAGTGATGTCCAACTGAACTTTCTCCAATAATAGAAATGTTTTATATTATGTGAGCTGTCTAAATATGGTAGCCTCTAGCTACAGGTGGCTACTCGGCACACATGGCTAGTGTGACACTGAGTTGAACTGGACAGCACAGTTCTAGAAAAATAATGTGACAAGAATGTACATGCCACAGAAAGAAGCAATTTATTAAATTATGATGGTAACTCACCAACAATAAAAGGAAAATAATTCAAGGGAGATGTATAGTAAAGGAATGAAGCTAAGAAATTCACCACCCCCAAAGCACGTCACAAAACTAAATCTATCCTTTTTTTTTTTTTTTTTTTTTGGAGCCTTGCTCTGTCACCAGGCTAGAGTACAGTGGCACCATCTCCGCTCACTGCAACCCTCCGACTCCCTGGTTCAAGGGATTCTCCTGCCTC
>NW_012115389.1:3479551-3481035 GCF_000951035.1 Colobus angolensis palliatus
AGAGGTTGCAGTGAGCCAAGACCATGCCACTACACTCCAGCCTGCACAACAGGAGTTAAGACTCCATCTCAGAAAAAAAAGTAGCCACTATCCCATTCTGTGAAGCAAAGGCGTAAGATAACTTATTATATCCCAACCTATTATTTAGAAAAGCCTAATGGATTAAAAAATAATTTTAAGGAAGTCTTTAGAAATTTATCCTGCCTTCGCTCACTACCAACATCATCCCATTCCTTATATCACTAAGCTAAAACTAGTCTTAGAACAAAATCCTTCCAGATCAAAAATTCTATGAAAATTTCACAGCATAAATAAGTGTAGTCTTCTTTACACTTTTACACTTAAATTCTCATCAAGTCACAACATCCTTCTGGGTTCTCAAAATGGGCTAACTGGAATTAGTTTGCATCTCATGGTGAGTATACAGGCAGCATCTGGAACAGTCTGTACAAAATAGTCTGAAATCATTTAATAAGTACATTTTCTGTTTCCTCTAAAAATGAACAGGAGGGGTGCTAGTATGAAGAATCTAGACACCAAGCATTATCTGTATTTTAAAGTATATTATAATATGGAGGTCTGCAAACTGGAAGACTGGCAAACAGTTCTACAGCGTAATTTCTTAATTTTCTCATCTGTATCAGCTCACGTTATTCATGACAAAGGTCAGAGAAAATCTGCGAGATTTTCCTAGAGTGAATGACCTTGGGCTGCTTAAATTCTTTGAGCCTGCTTCCTCAAATTGAAGACTGAGAAGGAAGTGTGACTAGATGCCCTCAGAGAGAAAAACTGAACTAAGATAATTACTTACAGGTTGACTTCAGCATGGCTTCTGATTCAATCCTAACTCATCTTTAAAATGGAAAAACAGGCCAGGGCGGTGGCTCACGCCTGAGATCCCAGCACTTTGGGACGCCGAGGCAGGTGGATCACCTGAGGTCGAGAGTTCGAGACCAGCCTGGCCAACATAGTGATACCCCATCTCTACCAAAAATACAAAACTAGCCGGACGTGGTGGTGGGCGCCTGTAATCCCAGCTTCTAGGGAGGCTGAGGCAGGACAATCACCTGAGCTCGGAAGGCAGAGGCAAGGCTGCAGCGAGCTGCGATCACACCACTGCACTCCGGCCTGGGCGACAGAGCAAGACTCCATCTCTAAATAAATACATAAAATATAAAGTGGAAAAACATATAAATGTGGCACCTATTAAAATATGTCCATAATTCTCTGATACTTGTCCCTTGAGTTTGGGCTGGACTTAATGACTTGTTTTTAACAGAACATGGCGGCCGGGCGCGGTGGCTCAAGCCTGTAATCCCAGCACTCTGGGAGGCCGAGACGGGCGGATCACAAGGTCAGGAGATCAAGACCATCCTGGCTAATACAGTGAAACCCCGTCTCTACTAAAGAATACAAAAAACTAGCCGGGCGAGGAGGCGGGCACCTGTAGTCCCAGCTACTTGGGAGGCGGAGGCAGGAGAATG
>NW_012115389.1:3481340-3485263 GCF_000951035.1 Colobus angolensis palliatus
AAAAAAAAAAAAAAAAAAATAGAATATGGCATAAGTGATAGTGTGTGGCCTCCTCTCTGCTCTTGCTTGAGTCACCTACTCTGGGGGTAGCTAGCCTCCACCATATGAGGACACTCAAAGCAGTCCAATGAAGAACTTCCACCGTCAGCCATAGCTGACTTGCCAAGCGAGAGCCACCTTGGGACCTCATGAAAAACTCTGACCCAGAAGAACTACCTAACTAAGCTACTCCCAGATTCCTGACCCACAGAAACTACATGAGATAAACAAGTTTATTGTTTTAAAGCACTAAGTTTTGAGTTAATTTGTAACAGTAAGAGAATATACCAGTATTTTTTAAATAGTGGGTCCTGACTCGTTAGTGGTTGAAAAAAATCAATTTAAGGCAGCAATATCAACTTTAAAAAAATGAAATAGAAGATAGTAGAGTATATCACTCTTAATACAAGTACTATTTCCTTAAAATTTTTTGTTTTACATGTATGCGTATACTACGTACAATTTAAAATGTGTTTCTTACAACTACAGCTGAAAACATTAAAACGCACAAGTCTAATCAGTAGGTTTAAAACAAAAAGCTCCCTAAAGCATAGGGAGTTCCTTCAGGGACTCTGGTCTCAGTAACAACCAACTATAAAACAAGCATTTTCTATAAACTTTATGACCAAACCAACGAAATGTAAGACACTCTCACAATACATCTTTTCTGATGTATACACTAAGCTTGATACACAACACACAGGGCATGGCTATCTGCCCTAGAGTTTAATATCTAACATGTAAAAGTATGTCATTCTCCTAATTTAAGAAATTACTCAACAGGACTTCCTTCACAAAATTAGTGAAAAATGCTGCTTTGGACTCAAACCGCATTTATTTTTTCCTACTTTTTTTTTTTTTTAAATCAATGTTAAAGGAAATTCCATCTTCAACCTAAGCACACACACACTCACAAACACAAGAGATCTAGTACTATTAAATTGTTTTCTAGGCTGGGCACGATGGCTCACACCTGTAATCCCAGTACTTTGGGAGGCTGAGGGTGGATCATAAGGTCAGGAGATCGAGACCAACCTGGCCAACATTGCAAAAAAAACAAAACAAAACATTGGCCGGGCATAGTGGCGGGCACCTGTAGTCCCAGCTACTCGGGAGGCTGAGGCATGAGAATCGCTTGAAACCAGGAGGCAGAGGTTGCAGTGAGTCGCTATCGCGCCACTGTACTCCAGCTTGGGCAACAGAATGAGACTCTATCTCAAAAAAAAAAAAAAAAAGTTTTCTGCTCATTGTCCAAGTCTCATTGGAACTATTCTCTTCAGAATACAAGCAAGTACATATTTTTATGGTTGTGTCTCAGCAGAACACAAATCAAAACTTTCAGCAACACCAGACTCTGCAGAATATTCATGCAATCTTTTGATGAATCCACTCAGATTGCTTGCACTGTGATTTTCTTTGAAGTAAAAACTGTTAAAAACTATTTCTGAATTCCTAATTTACCAGATTCTCAAAATACCAAAATAAATTGGCACATAATCAAAGAGTGATTTAACTTTTTTTTCCTTTTTGGAGATAGGATCGCACTCTGTTGCCCAGACTAGGGTGCAGTGATGCGATCATGGCTCACTGCAGCCTCAAACTCCTGGACTGAATGCGATCCTGCCACCTCAGCCTCCCAAGCTGAGACTACAGGCCCACACCACCATGCGTGGCTAATTCATTTTTTCTAATACATGGGATTTCCTTATATTGTCCTGGCCGATCTGCAACTCCTGGGCTCAAGCCACCCTTCTGAAAGTCCTGGGATTACAGGTGTGAGCCACCACGCTCAGCCTTTTTATTTTTCTTATTACCGTACTAGGGACATTTGTGACTTTCCCACAATGAGACTTAGTAGAGAACTGAAAGCTTCCCTTGGCCCTATCCTGAAATACACTAACTAGCTCTTACCTGCCAGGGCTGTTTTCTCCTCAACCCTTGAAGATGTATGTATCCATATAAATGTTTCTATTTCAACAAGTTGTAGAAAATATAGTCTGTATAGCTCTCTTTATAATGCTATTACTTGATGATCCTGACTACAAGTTGGAATTATCTGCATACTTGGCAAAATTCAAGTGTGGCTGCCTATGCCTCACGAGAACCAGCAGCAAACCAGTCCAGTCCTAAATTCGAGTAGCAGCTCTTGAAGAGAATAGGATGCACTTGATAGGCTTTCTTTAGGACTGATACTCAGTTTCTGGGCTCAACCCTGGGTTTCTTTCTATAAGCCTATATAGAGTGTAGCGCTAGGAAATATTCAGTGATCTCAAAAATAAGCATAGTTACTTTGACTCAAGACCAATTACTCTACACACATAGGCAAATTTCTGCCCAATAGTATCAAGTTTAGCATTAGTTTTGCCCACTTTTTCGTTTGTTTTTTCTTAAATCAGTATCACTTTTCACATGAGCACTCCACCAACACCATAAGGTTGAAAAATTTCAGAATGAAAGTCCGAAAGAATTAAGAACCTACAGATCTCTATGATTCTCTACAAAATAATCAACATCATTTTAGTTTCCTAATAAGATGAGACGGACCTCAATACTCAAGCCAATCCAAGGAACATGCCAGTCTGAAGGCCAACTTTGATGTTCCAGTGACAGCGGTGCAGTAGAATACTCAGATCAGAATTTGGTTTTGGAGGCAGACATTTGCTCACTAAAGTCACTTATCTAGCTGATCAAAAAGCAGTAAAGTTCAAGGCAAGTGTTCACTGAATCTATTATCCATCTGAGAGCCACTGCAGCTACACAGCTGCTTATTTTGTCTTCAAAGAAGGAATTAGTCATCAGTACCTGCAGGTATAACTAGATTGCTAAATAAAAGATTTTTAGGAGAGACACTTCTATGTATTAAATTGTCTTAAGATGATAAGCTTGCCTTAAATGATTTAAACTATGTGCCAGGCATTGTGCTGGTGGTCAGACTGTGTAAACCAACATGGGTTAGACATCATAACGAGGTTAGCATGACTTGAAACCAGAGTATCCTAGAAACTGCTGCCTCCACTTCCTTAAGAATACAGCCATATCCTTTCTAAACTCAAAAAATCCTAGATGTGTAAACATACCATTAAATTCCAATCCTCAAAGAACTAAACTGCATTTCCCCAAAAAACACATGAATTCTAGAAAAATGGCAACAACCAAAAGTAAACTTTAAAATGTTAAAAATGACCAGGAAATTCTAACTTCTCTGCCATGTTTCAGGATCTCTCCGTTGATTTTCCACACCTCTAAATCTAACAGAATAGCCAACACTGGAATCCATACCTCAAAGACCAAAACCTAACAGGAGAATAAACTGTTAACAAACATGCGTTGCAGACTTTCATTTTTGGGGGGCCAAAACTTCAAAAAGGAAAATCCAGTTGCTGAAACAACCATCAAATTCAACCCTAACAGAAACATCTTACGTCGCTCAACTAATCTGCAAGGAAAAGGAAGCACCTCTACCTCTCTGCACAGTACAGGCATCTGTACTTCAGCATGACTTTCAGTTACCACTGGTGACAGAAAGATACTGGTTTACAGTATCTCCCCGGTTTAAAACAAACACGGAAAGTCAAGGGACAAGGGTAAAGGCCAAAAGATCTCAAGCAGAAGCCGGCAGAAGGATACGAGCAGTGGCTCTCCATCTCTACCCGGAGCATCTCAAGGACTGGTCCTACCTAAACACTTTATGTAAACAACGGGCTTGTGACTCAGGCCTCCAGCCCCAATAGGTGGAGAGAAGTTTCCTCGCCTCGGCTGCACATGGTCTGCAGAAGTTTGGCTGGAGCAGAGCGCGGAGCCTGGGTGGGAGCGGCAGTGGAGTGCTGCAGGCGGCGGCGGCGGCGGCAGAGCAGCAGGAGGCGGAGGCGGGCAGGGGGAGGGGA
>NW_012115389.1:3485573-3486360 GCF_000951035.1 Colobus angolensis palliatus
CCCCCCGCCGCAGCAGCACCGGGGACAGGTAAGCGCGCACCGCCTCCGCCTCCCGGGGCCGGTGCCCACGTGCCACCCCTAGCCCAGGGTCCGGGAAGGCGGGGGGGGGAGCGGGGGCCACCGGAGCTCGCAAACGGTTCCGGCAGCGGCAGTGGCAACAAAGACGACGAATGACCCTCGTCCCAGGGCTCTGGGTGCAGGCAGGCGGAGGGCCCGGACCATTCGGGGACCGGTTCTGGGAAGCGAGGGCAGGGGCGCCTCGCGGGGGCGGGGGCGGCTACGCCTGGCGCCGGGGCTCTGGCCGCTTGACAAAACCATCCCCCGGAGCCAGGCGGCGGCGAGTCGGCAGCGGCTCCATCCGGGGTTTTGCGGGAGGGGGAGGGGACGGAAGCCGAGAGGGCGGGCGGCGGATCGGAGGGAGGAAGGGGAGGGGGGCGATTCGCGTTCCGTTCCCCGTGGCCGGTCCCTCCCTTCCCACCGCCACCGCGAAGTGCGCCCTGGGCGGCGGCGACCGGTGAGCGTCCCGCGCTGGAGCCCTCGGAGGCGGGCCCGTCAGGTGCGTAATCCTTCCGACGCCTCGCCGCCGCCTCCTGCTGCTGCCGCCGCTGCTCCTTCGGCGGCAAGGCCGCGAGCTGCGGAAGTGGGTTTGGGGGAGGGGAAGGAGGAGGGAGGGGGAAGGGAGGGATCCGGTCCGACCGGAGCAGGCCCGGCCTCTCTGGCGCTTCTCCCAGCTGCAGCGGCTCCTACAGCTGCTGCCGCTACTGCTGCGGCTCCGCCTCCCGCTCGC
>NW_012115389.1:3487835-3499277 GCF_000951035.1 Colobus angolensis palliatus
CTCCCTGCGGCTGCAGGCTGGGCCCAGTCCCGGGTGCTGAGCGCGTTGAGCCGGCGGCTTCGAGCTTCCGCCCGACGTGCGATCTGCGCCTGCGATACAGCCCGGGTTGGCCCCGAGCGCGCTGTGGTTTCGGCTGCTTAGCCTCGGGGCGTGGGACCCTCGCGGCCCTCACGCCCCGACCGGACCGCGAGGCGAGGAGGCTGCCTCCTGGTGCTGGCGTCGTTTTCTCGGTGTAGCGAAACCCCTAAAACGTTCTTGTTTAAACAAAGCCGCAAGAGAGAACTGTTTAGCCAGAAGCTGCAAAGGAAGCTGTGTTTTGCCGCTTTTAGCTGGTAGTAAAAGAGGCAATAAAGTAGCGACGGTAACAAGAGTAGACGAGTGCCTGGGCCGGGAGAAGCTGCAGCTACGCCTTTTACTGCAGGAACTTCCACCCGAATACGTGAACTTCTAATTACGCCTTGAGGATATAACCCGGCTCTCGCTCCCCGCCTCCCCCAGCTGCATTGTTCATTAGCTCTTTCATCGTACAATGAGCCCAATGAGTTTGTGAGCATAGATTCTATTCATTTTCTCAGAGTATTGTTTTAGTAAAATAAAGCATAAAAGCATAGAGAAGGTCAGAATTATCAAAACTCCGGGGGTGGGGGAGGGCTCTGGGGTTACTTAAACGTGCTGCCGTGGCCTTGCTAATGTAAATCTATGCCGAGCCCCGCTGGAGCGCCAGGGCTAGTTGTACACACCACTAGCGTTTTAGTGTGGGAGTACCCTGAAAGTTTAATACAGAATTGGGACTATGCCATTTTAATTCTTATTTGTCTGATTTATCACAAACCAAAATTACAAATTGGTAAGGTAAATTCCACTGCATTCTGAATGATCTTGGTGTGTATCCAGGATGTTTTCAAACTGTTAAAAGGTCAGCCGGGCGCGGTGGCTCAAGCCTGTAATCCCAGCACTTTGGAGGCGGAGACGGGCGGATCACGAGGTCAGGAGATCGAGACCATCCTGGCTAACCGGTGAAACCCCGTCTCTACTAAAAAATACAAAAAACTAGCCAGGCTCGGTGGCGGGCGCCTGTAGTCCCAGCTACTCGGGAGGCTGAGGCAGGAGAATGGCGTAAACCCGGGAGGCGGAGCTTGCAGTGAGCGGAGATCACGCCACTGTACCCCAGCCTGGGCAACAAAGGCAAAACCCCCACCCAAAAAAAGAAAAAAAAAAAAAAAAAAAAAGTCATTGTTTTCTTTATTTTTTCATTTTAATAAGAGACTGGGGTCTCGCCATGTTGCCCAAGGCGGTCTTGAACTCTTGGGCTCAAGCGATCATCCCGCCTCGGCCTCCCAAAGTGCTGGGATTACAGGGGTGAGCCACCGCTCCTGGACAAGAAGGCAATATTTAAGAGCATAGTAATTTACCACTAATAGGACATCCTTTTAAACTGGGCATTTCTCATGTAATAAACTCGTAGTTTATTTGCTAGACAAAGAATTGGCCAGTTATTGAAGCCATTGTAAGTGCAAGAAGTGATACGCCAGTGCCACTGAGAGTCAACAGTGGAATAGTCTACAGTGGAGTGTAGTCTACACCCCTAAAACTGTGTCATACAGTCCAAGTGCATACTTGCCAGTTTTAAAGCTTCTCTTCAAAGGGGATGTAAATACGTTGATGCTCAGCAACGTAGCAGCAGAGAATAAACACTAATCATGTTTTAAGTTATAGAATAAAAGCTGCCACAGTGACACCTGCTTTTTTGTCTTAAACTTTAGTATGAACTTTATAGTAACCTCCAAACTCTCCAGTTTTGTAAGACAATATAAAATAATACAAAAATGTGTTCATGGCCAAGCAAAGTGGCTCACTCACGCCTGTAATCCCAGCACTTTGGGAGGCCAAGGTTGGAGGATTGCTTGAAGCCAAGAGTTCAAGACCAACCTGGGTAACATAGACCCCCCATCTGTATTAGAAAAGAAAATGTATTCACCCCAACCCTATAAAGAGATATACCTTGTAATCTTGTGATTTCAAGTACCCACAGCATGCCCCTGAGTAAGTGGATGTGCTTTCCTCAATTTGAGACTTACCAAAATAGAGAAGGAAATACCTAAAGCTCATCTGTAGCATCGGCCTGGGATCAGCAGCTTTAGAGGTGGGGACTGTCCTGCCAGCTCTTACTGTTTCTTGGTGCTTCATCCGTAGCCCCACTCACCTTTCCCTGTAGGAACTTGGAAAAGCTGGGCAAGCCCCGTGGCACCAGCCTGCACAGGAAAGGAAGATTGAAACAACTGGTTTACTGGTAATTTTTTTTACCATAAAATACCAAATGCACCTGACAAAGGTCATTTATCATCACTTTTCCTATTTTCTTTTGCTCTTTGGCTCTCTGAACATGACCCTGAAAACCTAAAAGGGAATTGAACATTTTTATTTCCCTGAAGAAAAAAAAAAGTAAGCATTCTAAGCATTAGACCAAGAATATTTCTAAAATCTTCTTTATGCTGAAGTAGGTTATAATTTGAACTAGCAAATTAAACTGTTAGACAATTAAAATATTACTTTGAATTGATAGTAAATAAGATTCAGTATTTTTACAATGCTGATAGAGCCATTAAGATATGGAATCAGTAGTCACAGAACCTTACAACGAGTTGGCAGCACAAGACATATAGATCCGTTTTAGAAGCCAACTTGGCTCCTATTTATGCTCAAACTCATAACCCCCAGTTCACATGCTTGAGGTATGCATCACATGCCTTTGAGTGTCACTTTAAGAAAGTTCAGTGTTCAAAGATAGGAATTTGAAAAACACTTTTATGTATCTGGCCAAGTACTAAGGGAAACTACATTTTTACTTTTGTAAGATATTTTAGTGTACTTTTTTTTTTTTTTTTTTTTTTGAGACGGAGTGTCACTCTGTCTCCAGGCTGGAGTGCAGTGGCGCGATCTCGGCTCACTGGCTCACTGCAAGCTCCGCCTTCCAGATTCACAGCATTCTCCAGCCTCAGCCTCCCAAGTAGCTGGGACTACAGGCGCCTGCCACCATGCCTGGCTAATTTTTTTGTATTTTTAGTAGAGACGGGTTTCGTTGTGTTAGCCAGGATGGTCTCTATCTTCTGACCTCGTGACCCACCCGCCTCGGCCTCCCAAAGCGCTGGGATTACAGGCCTGAGCCACCGTGCCCGGCCATACTATTCTCTTAAATAGGGTGCACTCGCTAAGTTCTGCACCAAGCGGAGCAAGCGTCAGAATCCTCTACTCTGGAATGATTTCAAAGTGTGCATGTTCTCCGGCACCGGGAGAGTCATTAGGTTCTCTGAGTCCCAAAGTGATTCTGAACGGCACTTGTCTACGTGTGGTCTGCAGACTTCTCAGTGTTGACACTGAGAAGATCTGCTTAATTCAGTGAGCCAATGTTTTCCAAATGATCAACGGATGATGTTAAAAATCATGAATGAGGAAATGATCCATTGAAAGTGGATAGACCAATGAATATTACTATAATAGAGTAGGAAAAGTTAATTCAGTTATGTAGTTTTACATTACACAACCAACTTTTAAGAAAGTACCACTTGTCAAGTTTTGGTATAATAGAAAAGAAGACTATTACCTGAAAAGGCTATTAAAATACTCCTTTTTCCAACTACATAGGTGGGTGAGGCTGGATTTTCTTCACTACTCAACCAAAACAGAGTTAATTGAGGAGTAAAAGCAAAATCCGGTTGTCTTCTGTTAAAGAGAATTGCAAAAATATAAAAAGACACCACTTTGTTGTTTTAGAAAATACAATTATTTTTTCATAAAAATGTTCTGTACTTTAACATGTAATGGGTTTATTTTTATTTGAATTAAATATTTCTAAAATTTCACCATTTTAATTTCTAATATGGTAAATGTCAATAGTTAAAATCCATATAAACATATAATTGATTTTCTTAATAATTTTTAAGACCATTAAGTGATCCCAACACCAAAAAGTTTGAGAAGCCCTGCTCTAAAATATTGAAATATGTTAAGACTTTGAGTTAAACACATTTGAAACTGTGTTATATACCCTGAACTACACAATTAGGTGATTATATTTTCTTCAGATTAATTTTACAAATCATCTTATGGCATATGAAAAACGAAGGCAATCTCTATTCTGGTGGATTACTAGAAGCAGATTAGTTTTTTGTTGTTGTTGTTTTGAGACAGGGTCTTACTCCTTCATCCAGGTTAGAGTGCAGTGGCACGACCACGGCTCACAGCAGCCTCAACCTTCCTGGCTCAAGCAGTCTTCCCACTTCAGCCCCCTAGTAGCTGGGACCATGGGTACATGCCACCACATTCAGCTAATTTTCTTTTTATAGAGACAGGGTCTCATCATGTTGTGCAGGCTGGTCTCCAGGGCTCAAGTGATCTGCCCACCTTGGCCTCTCAAAGTGCTAAGATTACAGGGGTGAGCCACTGTCCTCAGCCCAGATTAGTTTTTTAATTTTGCTATGTGTAATCATTTGTAAGTTTCCTTCAGGTTGATTGTAGCATAATGCCTTTAGAATTATTACTTTAACATGAACTCTTTATTAGCCATAAATCTCTGATCTACTTCTGTTTGACACCTAAGATGTCCCTGAATTGCCTCCTTACGACCCCAACTTACATTTGGAAACAGTTTTAAAAACTAAGTGTAAACATAGGGAAAATATAATTGAAAACAGTAGTATTTTACAAATCCAATGCTTTTTAACATGAAAATAAATGCTGTTAGTTTTTGCCCCTCTCTTTTCTAATTACTATGGAAGAAGGTTGACTAAGGAAATGTTAAGAAAAAAATGCCAATCCATTATCACAACTAAATAAGATGCATTTGCTACCTTCAAAATACAGTTTTAAAATATATTAAAATTTGAATGACCAGCCTCATTCAGGTTTACTTCATGGGCCCTCCAATATTAATTATTAATAATAGTAATTGAAAAAGCAGCTTTTCATCCTGGCAAATGGTCTAAACTACTTGCTTGTGGGTAATACTTCTACTCTTACTGATTGTCCTTTGCATTACAATATTCATTTATGCTTCACTTAAATAAAATCAAG
Source organism: Colobus angolensis palliatus (assembly GCF_000951035.1). NCBI lineage: Eukaryota > Metazoa > Chordata > Mammalia > Primates > Cercopithecidae > Colobus > Colobus angolensis. Next base: position 3,492,906 of record NW_012115389.1, read on the forward strand.
GACTTCAGAGGACTCTTTTAGTGCCCTTGAAACAGATAGTGTAAGTGGTGTTTAGTGTCTTAGAACAGCTATTATCTTTAAAAACAGAATCAACAATTTCCGAAAGCTGTTTTGGTGTCCTATTCTTATACTGAAAATGAAGGAGGAACTTAGGTTGTCAAAATATAACATAATTGTATGTGCCCCATTCTTCTGCACCTCCAAAAGGATGAGTGACTTGCTTACGGATCAGCCCACATGTGCTCTGTGATGGAAGCTGAAAGCAAGTGACAGCTAGGTGGTCAGTGTCCCATTATCAAGTAGGAAACAGTGGTGACAATGAAAACCAAAGCATTAAATAATCTAAAAGGTCATTTGTATTTGGCTTTAGGAAATGTTTTTTATTTTTTCAACATGAGTATGTCTTATAGTCTCTGAATTTAGTTAAGAAAAGTAAAAACTTTGTACACATACAGAAAGAAGGCATTCCATGAAAACCCATTTATAGGCACTGCCTCCTCTCTCCAGTGCTACTTTTCTTCAGTTCCTTTCAGCTTACTATTCTAATTTAGAAAAGACAAATGACTTGTTTTTTATTTAGTTGGGTTTTTTTTTTAAGTTCATTTACAGTGTTAAATGGTTGGGGATTTTACATAGGTCTTCAGTTTCATGTCTTGATTTTCGGCCCTTTGTGACTGGGATCAAGAAGAACTTTTAGGAATGCTCTGTAGAGCAAGGTAGTAGAGTGGAGACAACATGAACTGTATGCCCAGAAGACCAGAGTTCAATCCTGACTCTATTTGTTGACAATTTTAACCTCTCTCAACTACAGTGTAGTGATTTAAGGACATGGCTTTTCTGAAGACTCAGACAAATCCCAGTCAGGACTTCCAAGCTCCAGACCAGTGTAACCAACATATACTGTGCATCTCCACTTGGTTATCTCAAAAGTATCTCAAACCCAACATGTGTGAACCTAACTTCTTGCCCTTCCCACCAAACTGGGTATTTGCCCTGTGTTCCCTCCTGTTGGAGAGCACCAAGATCTATCCAGTTATACAAATAAGAAGTCTAGGAAGTCTTCCTGGACACTTTGATCTGCTCCATTCTCCTTCATCTGACTCATCAACCAGGTCTGTTGGTTTTTTTTGTCTTCTAAATATCTTTTGACTCCTGCCAATTTCCTCCATCTTCCTCAGTACCACCTGAGTCCATTATCTCTTTTGTAGACCACTAGCAGTTGTCCCCTCTAGACCATTGTCCAGCAGGTCTTCACTTGCCCGCTTGTTACCCCCTCCTCCCCAGTTTGATTAGTTCTGCAGTCTGTATGTTGTAGAGATCTTATCAAGTCATCCTGCTTAAAATCCCCTTGGGTGGCTTCCCATTGTTTTTAAGATATGGACCAAAATCATTAACATGACGTCTGTCTCCATCCTCCTTTTCTCTGGCTCTTTACCCTTCAGGGTTATTGTGAATTATAAAGCACTATTCAGAAATTAATTATTAGCATGAAGAAACACAAGGTAGTATTTTTAAATTGAAAAATTATTCCAAAACATAGCAGGTGTTGAATTGATGAGAATTTTTTAGGTCAATCTAGGATAACTAGAAACTCAACTTCTACCCCCAGTCACCCAGCTGGTGAGAGGCAGAGCCTTGACTGGAACTCAGCACTCTTTTCCTCCTGGAGCATCTGCTTATTAATTTACTTAACAAATACTAAACCCTAGGCCATATGCAAGGCACTGGGATAAAATAGTAAATGATAAGGAAGATTTGTTGCCAGCTTTCCAGAAGCATCAGGCAATGTGTATAAACTGGCTCGTTCACAGATGCACCAGGGCAAGGAGAACATGAGGGGTAGGGGTGTGTGTGTGTGTGCGCGCGCCTGTGTATGTGTGTGAGTGAGTGTGTCTTTCTGTTCATCTCATGTTCCTCTGAAAGCAGCATATTCAAAATCCTAGAGTAGAGGTTCGAAGCCTGTGTACAGATGCGACACCTCTCCCCTAACCCTTTAGAGCTCAGGCTGCCAAGCTGCCCAGCCTTGAGAGTGAAGCCTTTGAGCAGTAAGTATTGTACGCTGTCAGGAGGCAAATCATCACCAGGGTGTTCAGGACCTTCTGGGAGACGAAACTGCCATTCCTTAGCTTAGCTTAGCTTATCCAGAAGTCCCAAAGTAAGTGAAATAACCTCATTTTGTCTCCATTATCAATATATTCAAATGAAACTGAATTTTTAGTAGTGCTTGTATTTCAAAACAAGCTGGACCCTTGATGATCCATTCGTAGAGATCACCAAACTGACAGTCTCGTATCAAGAAAATAATTAGCTGGGCAATGTGACATGCATTTCTAGTCCCAGCTACTCAGGAGGCTTAGGCAGGAGGATCACTTGAACCCAGGAGTTCAAGACCAGCCTGAGCGGCATAGCAAGACCCCATATAAAAAATTAGATACAGGCTTGGTGTGGTGGCTTATACCTGTAATCCCAGCACTTTGGGAGGCCAAGGCGGGTGGATCACGAAGTCAGGAGTTCAAGACCAGCCTGGCCAACATAATGAAACCCCATCTCTACTGAAAGTACAAAAATTAGCCAGGCGTGGTGGTCGGCGCCTATAATCGAGAGACTGAGGCAGAGAATTACTTGAACCCAGGAGGCGGAAGTTGAAGTGAGCCAATATCACACCACTGCACTCCAGCCTGGGCAACAGAGCAAGACTCCATCTTAAAAAAAAAAATTAGATACAATTTAATGTATTAAAGTAACATTTCATGTTGTAATTTGTTTGCATTAGAAAAATATTAAGCCAGTAGGTAGAGGTTGCAGTGAGCCGAGAATGCACGCCATTTCACTCTAGCCTGGGCAACAAGAGCGAAACTCTGTCTCAAAAAAAAAAAAAAGAGGCCGAGGCAGGTGGATCATCAGAGGTTGGGAGTTCAAGACCAGCCTGACCAACATGGAGAAACCCCATCTCTACTAAAAATACAAAATTAGCTGGGTGTGGTGGCGCATGCCCATAATCCCAGCTACTCTAGAGGCTGAGGCAGGAGAATTGCTTGAACCTGGGAGGCAGAGGTTGTAGTGAGCCAAGATTGCACCATTGCACGCCAGCCTGGGCAACAAGAACGAAACTCCATCTCAAAAAAAAAGATAAGAAAAATATATTTTCATACATAGTCATGTACCCATAATAAATTCAGTCAATGAAAGACCATGTATACAACAATGGTCCCGTAAGACTATAACACCATATATTTATAACACCATATATTTATGTAAGTTTTTTGTGTTTAACTGTTTCGATACACAAATACTTACCATTGTGTTACAATTGCCTACAGTACGGTAACATGCTGTCCAGGTTTGTAACCTAGGAGCAATAGATTGCCATATAGCCTAGGCCTGTGTAGTAGGCTATACCAGCTAGGTTTGTGGAAGTACCTTTATGATGTTCGCACAATGACAAAATTGCCTGACGATGCATTTCTCAGAACGTATCTCTTGTTAAGCAAGGTATGACTGCATTGAATATAGTGCCACTTGTCCTTCCTCTGGGAGGATAATACTGACATTGTGTCATTTCTATGTATTTATGTGTAAAAGCCTACCAGGTTTGTGAATGTTTCATGTCTTTGCTGGCAAAATAAAGAGGGAGCAATGTTGGACCTTAGTTTGAAGGTTTGTTGTTTTTAGTAGGTCTGTGAAATCAGAAAGCCTGGAAAGCATTAGTTTAGATTAGCACCAGAGTATGGGATGCAGAGTAAGCAACTGTTAGATGGTGCAGCAGTCTGGAAGAGGTGCAGCAGCACTGGGATTTTATCCTAATGGCAGTAAGGAACCACAGGAGGATTATTTATTTATTTATTTATTTATTTATTTTTAAGATGGAGTCTCACTCTTTCACCCGCACTAGAGTGCAGTGGCATGATCTCAGCTCACTGCAACCTCCACTTCCCAGGTTTAAGCGATTCTCCTGCCTCAGCCTCTCGAGTAGCTGGGATTACAGGCACTCGCCACCATGCCAGGCTAATTTTTGTATTTTTTGTAGAGACGGAGTTTCACCATGTTGGCCAGGCTGGTCTCAAACTCCTGACCTCAGGTGATCTGCCCACCTCAGCCTCCCAAAGTGCTGGGATTACAGGCGTAAGCCACTGTGCCCAACCCACAGAAGGATTTTAAGCAGGTGACATCAGGTTTGCCCTTTCGAAAGGTCATGCTGGCTATTGTGTGGTGGATGCATGAAGGAGGCCAGAACTGGAGATGGACAGATGAGTTGGGAGGTGAGGCTAAGGTGTGGCAGGAAGGTAGAGTTTCAATTAATGGCAGTTGGGGGCTGATGTGAGGAGTAAGACAATGGGGAGGCCTGAGGATGAATTGAGATTTCTGGCTTGGTCAGAGGGTGGAAATGGGACCCTGCACTGAGCCAGGGAATACAGAAGGAGCAGATTTGTGTACCTGGTTTTTATTGTCTTTGGGTAAATGGCAGTGAGAGGACAGGGAGGAAGTGAGTTGAGTTTTACCTAAATCAAGTTTAAGGTTCCTGGGGAATAGCCAAGGGGAAGTGAAAGAGATCACCAAAGAGAGGCTGCAGAATGAGGAGTGGGCTGGGGACCAGGCGCAGAGGAGACCAGCAAGAGGAACCCTGGATGGAGATTAAAATAGAACAGCCTGTGGTGAGTCAAAAACCAGAGAGCAGTAGCCTGAAAACCAGAGACCAAAGATTTATCAAAGCGGGAGGAAGAATACAAAATGCCGCCAAAAGGCTGAGTAAGCCACTGAGTCCCTGAGGCTGGGGAACAAGGTCCTTGGTGACCTTGGTGAGCAGGAGTGGGGCGGGAGCTGGCTTGGAGGTGGGAAGAGCAGGCAGCCATTCCCACAAAACAGGGGCGGCCTCAGCCAAGCCATCCACGAGGATACCAGGGCCCTAGCTAGTGTATTTTGGGCCAGTTAAGCCTCATGGAAATGAGTATGAAGGGAGGCCGTGATGAGAAAAGAGGAAAGAAAGATTTAAGAAAAGCCAGTACTGTCGCTGGGCAGGGGCCAGAGTGTAGCCCATAGTACCTTCTCTACCCTTTTGCCCCATTTCCTCAGGCAGTTCACATATGGAACAGTCTAGGGGTTTTGGTTTTGGTTTTCTTTTTGAGAAAGGTTTTTTGGTCTCCAAAATAAAATTTTTTTCAAGTTAATCTGTGTGAATATTCCCCCTTGTGAATTTTGAACATGCAACTTGTTCCGTTTTTCTGCTTTTTCTTTTTTTTTTTTCATTTCTCTGAGTCATGCACATGTATTCTTTCCTCTGTATTTGAATACTTATGTTCAGTGTGTTTCCTGATCTAGGAGATGTTCCTAAATTGACATTCTAAAATAACTAGTAGACTCTCTTAAATTCCTAAATTGAGATTCTAAAATAACTGGTAGACTCCCTTAAAAAACATTGAGCGTTCTATCATGGCTTCATTCTTATGGTCTGAATAGAATGCTTATGTTAGTCTGTTTATGGAAAGAGAGGGAGCCATATAGTTTGCTGTATCGAAGGAAATAATATATACCCATTCGTGTAAAAACCAAAACCTCAAAATCCTCCTATAAAACATTAACAAATTTGATGGCATTAAAACATAAAATTGTATTTGTCAAAATCTCTATAAACAGATGCAAAGGAAGTGAGAAAATTATTAGCAACATATGTGACACAGGGCCTATTTTCCTTATATACAAAGAGTTCGATAGGTTTTTGTTTTTGTTTTTTTAAGACAGGGTCTCACTCTGTTTCCCAGGCTAGTGTGCAGTGGCGCTAACACAGCTCACTGCGTGCAGCCTCAATCCCCTGGGCTCAGGTGATCCTCCCACTTCAGCTTCTGGAGTGGGAGCTTCTAGCTGGGACCACAGGTGTGTGCCACCATCCCTGGCTTTTTAAAAATTTTTTTGTAGAGATGGGGGTCGCTCCATGTTGCCCAGGCCAGTCTTGAACTCCTGGGCTTGGGCAGTCCTCCCACCTTGGCCTCCCCAAGTGTTAGGATTAGAGGCATAAGCCACCACACCTGGCTGGGTTTTATTAAATTGATAAGAAAAAGAGAATTGAATAGGAAAATGGGCAGAGCTCATGAAGAGGTACTAAAGGAAATACAAATGGTCAATAAATATAAAAATAAGGTTTACTTCATCATTAAAGGCCTACAAAGTAAAAAAAACCATATTGGCAAAGAATACCAAGTATTAACTAGAGTATGGAGAAAAGAGTTAGGGTGGAGCTGGATAGAAAAATCTCACATTTTGTCTGTCCATAATATTTGAATTTTTGGGCTGGGTGCGGTGGCTCAAGCCTGTAATCCCAGCACTTTGGGAGGCCGAGACGGGCGGATCACGAGGTCAGGAGATCGAGACCATCCTGGC
>NW_012115389.1:3499637-3501037 GCF_000951035.1 Colobus angolensis palliatus
AAGCCGGGAGGCGGAGCTTGCAGTGAGCTGAGATCCGGCCACTGCACTCCAGCCTGGGCCACAGAGCGAGACTCTGTCTCAAAAAAAAAATAAGTATATGTACTTAAAAGCAGCAGCAAATAATCATATTAATTTAAACACACACACTTTCATGTAGCACGTTCCAACTAACCAAGTGAATCCCAGTTTAAAGCCTACTTATTAAATGTACTGGTTCTATAAGCTTGGGCAAGCCACCTACCCTCTCTAACCCTATTTCCTTGTTTATAAATGTGGGTAGCAATACTTCAAATAGCTCAAATAAATTAATGTGAAATTAAATTAATAGCATATGTAAATGATGGCCCATAGTAGCAGTCCCTAAAAAAAAATTCTCATCATTGTCATCAAGGGATAAATAGTAACATTTTCCTGTACTTGAAGCTACTGTTGATGAGCGTGACACCTGAAGCTCTGGGACCTCAAGCTGCCTAAATTTGATCAGCATGATCTGAGTCAGAGGACATGGCAGGGAGCATGTCACAGTTGGGGCTCAGAGGATACTTTTTTAATCAGAAAAGCAGGATAGTAAGCTGGAAAAGGAAGTATTCTGGCACTTTACAGAGAATAACCTTGAAGACAAGCTTCTAAGTTATGTCTTGGTGGAGGTCAGGTTAGAGTGATGTTTCTCTGTAACCTCTGTAAGGTCACTTTCGCAACCCAGCAGTTCCCTGGCTTTCATCATGAACCTCGGGCCTTTCCTGTGCCTCTGCTTCCTAACCTGAGTGCTCTCACCTTCTCTGATATACACAGAAAGTAGTGGGGAAACTGATCCATACCATCTGTTTGCATGAGACAACAGTCTAGGTCTTTATACCCAAATGATTTGCAAAATTGGATGACTCTCCTATCTTGTACTTGAATATGACTCATGGTAGAAAATATGAAATTTGACATTCTGGATTCTTGATTTGTGACCTGATCAGTCTCTTAAAGAATTATTCCATTACATTTGTCCATTTTAGGGCATACTTGTTAATTTCTGAATCTGCCTGAACATCCTAGAGCAGGAAGGGAGAGTAGGGATTCCAGCACCTCTGCTGATTAAGAATTGCTGTGGATGGCTGGTGCAAAGGTAGTGAGTTATCTCAATTGATTGTTCGGTTACAGATCAAATGCCTTGTTCTACTTTATTCCCTCTTCTCACTACTGCATTTGACTAGTCTAAAAATAAATAAATAAATATTTTTAAAAATTGCTGTGGGTCTGCTTTGAATTTTTTTAAGCTTACTGATAGTGCATTCTCTCCAGTACATTCTTAACTCTGAAGTTAAGCATCCTCACATTTTAAAAATTTAGTCAATTAATTAATGTGTAGTAGGCTTTTAAAAATTGAACTTGGCCAGGCATGGTGGCTCACG
>NW_012115389.1:3501287-3509659 GCF_000951035.1 Colobus angolensis palliatus
TAGCCGGGCATGGTGGCAGGCACCTGTAATCCCAGCTACTCGGGAGGCTGAGGCAGGAGAATTGCTTGAACCTGGGAGGCAGAGGTTACAGTGAGCCAAGATGACGCCATTGCACTCCAGGCTGGGCAACAAGAGCGAAACTCTGTCTCAAAAAAAAAAAATTGAACTTTATTTTGAGATCATTACAGATTCAGATGCAGCCGCAAGAAATAGTACAGAGATCCCATATACCCTTTACCCAGTTTCCCCTAATGGAAACATCTTGCAAAACTATAATATAGTATCAGAGCCAGGATTTTGACATGCAGAACATTCTCATCACCACAAGGATCCCTCATGTTGCCCTTCCATTGCCATGCCCACCTGCTACCATACACCCCACAGCACTAATCTGTTCTCCATTTCCTTAATTTTCATACATATTGTATCAGTGTAATCGTACAGTATATAATCTTTTGGGATTGGCTTTTTTCGCTGAGTGTAATTCACCCAATTTGTTGTGTGTTATCAGGAGGTCATTTCTTCTTATGGCTGAGTAGTTTCCCTGTGTGTGGGCATACCATAGTATGTTTATTCAGTTATTGAAGGACATCTGAATTGTCTCTAGTTTTTGACTATTAGGAATTAAGCCGCTATGGACATTCCCATACAGGTTTTTGTGTGAACATAAGTTTTCATTCCTCTGAGATAAACATCCAGGAGTACAGTTACTGGGTCATGTGATAGTTGCATGTTTAGTTTTTTTTAAGAAGCTGCTAACTCTTTTCCAGAGTGACTGTACCATTTTACATTCCTACCAGCAACATATGAATGATCCAGCTTCTCCACACTCTTGCCACCATGTGTTGTGACTGTTTCTTATTTTAGCCATCCTGATAGGTGCGTAGTGATACTGTGGTTTTAATTTGCTTTTCCCTAGTGGCTAGTGGTTTCGAACATCTTTTCGATCTGTATATCCTCTTTGGTGAAATGTCTCTTCAAGTCTATTACATATTTTCTGATTTGATTTTTTTTTTACTGTTGAGTTTTCAAAGTTCTTTATATATTCCAGATACTAATCCTTTGTCAAAGGACTAGTTTGCAAAAGTTTTCAAATACTGACTCCTAGTCTTTGAGCTTGTGTTTTCATCCTCTCAGGTCTTTCAGAGAGCAAAAGTTTTTAATTTTAATGAAGTCCAGTTTATCAAGTTCTCATTTTAAGGATTCTGCTTTTGATGTCAAGCGTAAAAACTCTTTGACTAGCCCTAGATTTTAGATTTTCTTACATGTTTTTTCCAAAAGTTTTATAGTTTTGTGTTTTACATTTAAGTTCATTATCCATTTTGAGGTGATTTTTATTATATAAAATATGAGACTTAAGTGTCCAGGTTCTTTTTCGTTTTTCTTTTTTGCCTGTGGAAGTCCAGTTGATCCTGCACCATTTGTTGAAAAGCTTATTCTTCCTCCACTGAATTGCTTTTGTGCCTTTGTCAATAATCAGTCGTACATATTTATGTGTGTCTACTTCTGGGTTCACAATTTTGTTCCATTGATTCATTTGCCTGTCCCTCTGCCAATACCACACAGTCTTGAATGCTATAGCAATATACTGCATTTTGAAATTGGGTGGACTGGTTTCTCCCACTTTATGGTTCTTTTTTAAAAATTATTTTAGGCCAGGCGTGGTTGCTCACACCTGTAAATCCCAGCACTTTGGGAGGCCGAGGCGGGTGGATCACCTGAGGTTAGGAATTCGAGGCCAGCCTAGCCAACATGGTGAAACTCCGTCTCTACTAAAAATACAAAAAACTTAGCCGGGCTTGGTGGTGCGTGCCTGTAATCCCAGCTACCCCAGGGAGGCTGAGGGAGGAGAATTGCTTGAACCCAGGAGATGGAGGTTGCAGTGAGCTGAGATTGTGACACTGCACTCCTGCCTGCAACAAGAGTGAGAAGTTTGTCTATATATATATATATATGTATATAATATATATATATGCACACACACACATATATATAATTTTAGCTATTCTAGTTCCTTTGCTTTTACATGTACATTTTAGAATAATTTTGTGTATATCTACAAAAAAATCTTGCTGGGATTTTTATAGGAATTGCATCAAACCTATATGTCAATTTGGGGAAATTGATATATTTACCATATTGAGTCTTCCTATCCATAATCATAGCATATCTGTTTATTTAGATCTTTTATTTCTTTAATCAATGTTTTATAGTTTTCAACATGCAAGTCCTGCACATGTTTTATTAGATTTACACCCATATATTTCATTTTTTGAATGATTTTAAGTGGTATTATCTTTTTAATTGAGTCCACATGTTCATTGCTAGTATACAGCATTACAGTTGATTTTTTTTGTATGTTTGTGACTTGCCAAACTCGTTTATTAGTTCTACAAGGTTTTTTTGTTTTGTTTTGTTTTGTTTTTTAATAGATGCCTTGGGACTTTCTGTGTTACAATCGTGTCATCTGCAAATAGTGACAATTTTATTTTTTCCTTTTTCTTCTGTATGCTTTTTATTTCCTGTCTTGCTTTGTTGCATGAGCTAGTACTTCCAGTGCTATGTTGAATATCGAGAGGGGACATCTTTGCCTTGTTCCCAATCTTATGAAGAAAACATTCCGCCTTCCTTACCACTAAGTATAACGTTAAATATAATGTTGGTGTATGTGTAATGGGCTTTTATAAATGCTCTTTGTAGAAAAGGAGCAGTCTAGAGATTTGATGAACCAGGCAATGTCAGGCAGCCTCTTTATTATAAATAGACCAGCGGGGTTTGCTAGGGTCAAGTGTGAATAATGAAAATCACAGAATTTGGAATCAGAACATTCACATTTAAATTTTGATCCTCCCACCTTTTGGCTAGAAGGCCTGGGGCAAATTACTTAGATGTCTCAAAACCCATTTCCTCCTCCACAAGGAAGGATGCACGGCCCCAACCCCACTTCCTCCATAAGTGTTAAGGGTCGGGGTGATGGGGCTGTTACATCACCAGCAGGAGCACACAGCAGGAGCTGGACTATTGACCCTCAAACTTATTGATTCTCACCCTGCCCTGCTGGGACCCCACCCCAACACCTTAATTTATCTATCTCTGCGGAAGAATTGACAAACTCTGATGCATCATTAGAATTTCCATTTGGAATCTTACACTAAAAGACTCCATTTGCATTTGGAATTTTAAACTAAAAGACTCAATGGTCCAAGATATTTGCTGTCTGTCTCCAGGACTTGATGCTTAAAGGCAGACCACCTGAGTTCATTTCCTGGCTTATCCATTACCATCTGTGTGAGCTTGGGCAAATCACGTAATTCCCTGATTTACTTTAAATGACATCATTTGTTTAAAAAAAAAAGCGGAATGACATAATTACTTCAGAGGACTGTTAGGAAGACTAAATGAGTTAATCTATGTAACGTTTTTAGCAGTGCCTGACACATTAGCTATGATGACATGTTAGCTATGATCATGACTGTTGGTGACTATAAAGGACACATTCTTATTTGTGAATCACCTTCTTAAAAATAAAATTGTTTGCTTTGCAGATTTTTTAAAAAATGGATTTGGCCAACCATGGACTTATTCTCCTGCAACAGTTAAACGCTCAGCGAGAGTTTGGTTTCCTGTGTGACTGCACGGTTGCAATCGGCGATGTATACTTCAAGGCACACAAATCAGTTCTTGCTTCATTCTCCAATTACTTTAAGATGTTGTTTGTCCATCAGACCAGGTAACTAAAGTGGTTGCTAATAACCTAATGACTGTAGACTTCTTAACCTCCCTATCCCTGGCCCTCATCAAGACCATGGGTCTCTCTACCTCTCCTAGCTCCTAGCTGACCTGCTCCCTTGTGGCCTCACTCGCCCCCTACCTTCTTGTTATGTGTGCTTTCAGTAGCACTTGAGAATCACTGGACCTGCCAGCTCTACGCAGTCCCTCCACCTCCAGATGCCCTCGCTGGGTATCACCTGCATGATCAGGACATGCAAGATCAGGTCCATTATAAAGCCAGCTCCCCAACCTCAGTGAAGCCTTCCAGCAGTAATCTTTTCTGGACTCATTATCTAAGCCCTGCCTCTCATTCCTCCAGCCCCAGTCCCCTGAGTATCCCCCCGACTTTCAGCATTTATTCTTGTCTCCTCCTCTAACAAGAAGCTTGAGGGCATGAATTTCTCCAGTTCCCCTCTTTTCTATCTGAAAACATCTCTAGCTTTGCTTAGTTTCTTTCTTTTCATCTCTCCTATCTTGAGAAAAGGGCCTCTCGGTGTCTCTGGAAAATGATCTCCCTCCCTCCCTCATGCTGCGAGATCCGACTCCTCAACTTTTATTCTATTCTTTTTATTTTCTCTGTTTTCATACACCCCCTACCCTGCCCCCAGCCCATGTGGGATCAGCACATCCTCGACACTGCTGTCTGCCTGAGTTAACGGTGCCGCTTCTCCATCACTTTACTATGAAAGCCCTTAAAAGGGTAATCAAGGTCCTCGCCTGCACTCTCCTCATCCCACACTCTTCCTATCAGTGTGCGCTGTGGTTTCCTCCCCTCCTTCACTCTACTGCAGTCTTTTCTCTAAGGTCACCCCTCATCAAAACCACTGCCCTTCTCTCAGCCTTCTAGCATCCTGTCCTCCAGCATCTGCTCTTGTTTGCTTCCTTCTTAAGTGGTTGTCATCTGCATTTTTATAGCTGAATATCTCTTGTTTTTCTGCCCTCTAAACCTGGGCCTTTGGTGAATTTTGTCTTTTGCACTCTTCCTATGGGTGTGTGTCTTTTTCCTAGATCTCGCTTCTGCTGGAAACTTCAGTTTATAGCTCTGGCCTTGACTGTTCTGTCTCCAGAACTCTATTCCCAAGGCCTCAGGCTGTGTGCTGGGCATTTCGAGTTGAATATCTCCTTTTGCGTCTTTGAGGATGTACTGAATTAGGCCCTCTCCGAAGTTCCTCCTGCCTATTTTCTTATCTTCAAGTATCCCAAGCTTAACTCTTTTGAATCACATCTTATCAGTCCCCAAATCATATTTTCTTCAAATTACCTTTCACATTTGTCACTTCTTTTCCTTTCTCACTTCCATTGCCTCATCACCCATTTTCCACATTACTGTCAGATTCGTATTTCCAAACACTGCTTTGACTGTAGTGGTTGATGAGAAACCTGCTATACTGCGTTATTCCTTGGGTCAGAAACCTCGGGGATGCCCAGTGATATTAAAATAACACACAGGCTCCTTACTCTATCATCCAAGGCCCCACAGGCTTGGAACCCAACCTCCTTCTAGCCTCATCTGCAACTTGGCCCTCTGGGACACCCCACCCCTCATCTTCACCTTAACCAAATCTACTTTCATGGCTTCAGCTCACCTGGACCACATTTTGCTGGTATCCTGCCCACTCCCTGAGTCCCAGCTCATGCAGCACCTCTTGTATGACCCCTCCCAGTCAAGTGAAACAAAACAAATGACAGTGACCATGTCCTCGCTCATGGCTCATAACACTTTAATTATGCTCCTTTATAAGAGTGCACATGTACAAGAGTGCAAATATGCACCTTTCCCCTATGTTGTTGTTATTTGTATACTTACCCCCCTTCTTCACTTGTAAGTTTCTTGAGGGCAGGGACTGGGTTTTATAAATCTTTGCAAACACCACCCAGTATGGCTGAGGTATTTGCACACAATAGAATAGCTACTTGATCAGTGTCTGGAGGAGCAGATAGAACAACTGCAGAATAACCCAGGAGGGGTGGCTCATCTGGCAATGCTAAGGATGCTCCCTTTAACTCATGTGTCTTCAGGCCTAGTGTGGGTTTTGTACTGGATAGTCTCAACACAGTGAATTCAATGGTATTGAAAAGGAGGCAGTTTTAATCTTGAGGACTGCAAGAATGCTACATAATGAGTTTTAATTCAATGCAACAAACCCACATTTAAGTATAGGGCAGTAAATAAATGCCTTTCTAACAAGGAGTTGTGATATTTGTGTAATACAACAGTGTAAAGCAACAGTGTGTATTACTGCACCAGAGGTGACCCATGCCTAGTGGCCAGCTTTGCCGCCTCCTAGTACAGAATTCAAGCTCCTTGAGGCAAGGCAAACTCAGGATGAAGGCCAGTGGCGTACTTTTCAACCAGCACCTCCTCTGTGGGGCACAACACTGCCGCCCGGCTACTCAGTCATAGACTGAGAATAGACTGAGTCAATTTTTTCAAGTTTGACTCCAAGGGAGATTTCTGGCTGTAGTTACCACTAGATGTCCCTGTCTTATGTCTGCAACTCTGAATGGTATGTTTAAATCACAGACAACTACAGATTTTCAACTATCAAAAATAAAACCACTGAGGGAGAGGCCTTTCTAAGTACAGCCTTCTGACGATGCTAATGCTATTCAAAAATCCTTATTTTTAAAGTTGTTTAAGCCTATTATTGCTTTTAAAATGTTAGTGAAGGAATAATTGAAAACGGAAATTACTATGGAAGTTTATACCAAAGGGCTTATAGCTGTAGTAAAATTATATTCATCTTTATCCTACATAAAAGCATGTCAACCAGCCTGGTCAACATGGTGAAAATCTATCCCTACTAAAAATACAAAAATTAGCCAGGCATCATGGTGTGCACCTGTAATCCCAGCTACTCGGGAGACTGAGGCAGGAGAATCGCTTGAACCCGGGAGGCGGAGGTTGCAGTGAGCCGAGATCGTGCCACTGCACTCCAGACTGGGCAACAAGAGTGAAACTCCATCTCAAAACAAAACAAAAAATGTTATGTCAAACATGTCTGGAAACTACTTAGATGTAAGTATATTATAGAGAACTATATATCCTTTCCAAAGGACTGGGAAAAGACCAAAGTCTGGTGCATAGTGAGCTGAGTGATTGGCAGAGGTCAAGCTGCCCAGGAATAAAAGCAGTCAGGGATGCAGATGGCTGAAATGTGCGTTAAGGAGCTTTGAAAAATCCCACCTGTTTTTGTTTGTTTGTTTTGAGACGGAGTCTCGCTCTTGTCGCCCAGGCTGGAGTGCAATCCCAGTAGCTGGGATTACAGCTGCCCGCGCCCATGCCCGGCTAATTTTTGTATTTTTAGTAGAGATAGGGTTTTGCCATGTTGGCCAGGCTGGTCTTAAACACCTGACCTCAGGTGATCCACCCCCCTCGGCCTCCCAAAGTGCTGGGATTATAGGCATGAGCCACCACGCCCGGCCTCCACCTGTTTTTTAAGTGTATGTGTGCACATGTGCTTCTGCTTTTTTAAAAAAAAATTTTTTTTTAAGGCTGCCTGCAGTGGTTCACACCTTTAACCACAACTCTTTGGGAGACTGAGGCAGGAAGATTTCTTGAGTCCAGGAGTTCAAGACCAATCTGGGCAAGATGGTGAGATCCTGTCTCTACAGAAGTTTAAAAATTAGCTGGGTGTAGTGGCATGTGCCTATAATCCAAGCTACTCAGGAGGCTGAGGCTGCAGTCAGCTATGATCGTGCCACTGCACTCCAGCCTGGGCCTACACAGCAAGACCTCCTCTCTTTAAAAAAAATTTTTTTTAATCAAAATAAATTGGTGTTTGGAGACCTCCTTGGGCCCTTACATCCCTGGCTGTAAACCCCAGGGACTTGCCGCTTTCTTTCCCTGGCCCCTTGGAGTCCTTCCTCCAGGCCTGCCTAAAGTGTGGGCCAAGGTTTCCCCAGCTGTGTCCTTTTTTTGCCGTCTGAGACTGTACATAGTTCTTTCAAATTTGAGAGACTTACTGTTGAGTCACAATTCATAAGTGATAGACAAGACAGCCTATCCAACAATGAATGAGAAAAGAATTACAAAATTTACACCGAAGTCAGCCAGGCATGGTGGCTCTTGCCTGTAATCCTAGCACTTTGGGAGGCTGAGGCGGGCAGATCACTTGAGGTCAGGAGTTCAAGACTAGCCTGGCCAACACAGTGAAACACTGTTTCTACTAAAAGAATACAAAAATTAGCAAGGCCTGGTGGCGGGCACCTGTAATCCCAGCTACTTGGGAGGCTGAGGCAGGAGAATCACTTGAACCTGGGAGGCAGAGGTTACAGTGAACCAAAATCGTGCCACTGCACTCCAGCCTAGGCAGCAGAGCAAGATTTCGACTCAAAATAAAAATTAAAAAAAAAAAAGAAAAATGGCCGGGCACAGTGGCTCACACCTGTAATCTCATCACTTTGGGAGGCCGAGGAGGGCGGATCACCTGAGGTCAGGAGTTTGAGACCAGCCTGGCCAACATGGCAAAACCCCAAATATACAAAAACGAGCCAGGCCTGGTGGCACGCACCTGTAATCCCAGCTACTCGGGAGGCTGAGGAAGGAGAGTCACTTGAACCCAGGAGGTGGAGGTTGCGGTAAGCTGAGATCGCGCCAC